>NW_026622952.1:4567500-4867500 GCF_023065955.2 Ursus arctos
CCTCCCCTTTCCGTTTATCTTCCGATATCTGTGCACGGTTTCATGGCTCCCCGCTTCGTACCTCAATACTCAGCGCTGCAGATGTTCATTTGTAGAGATCCAGATGCATCTTCCTGCGTCTCAGGCTGGTTCCGTGGTTGTTTAGGCTGGTCTGGTACCTATCCAGCTCGACTCAGGGGACCGGCTGAAAAAGGTGTCTCCTACTCCTCCGCCATCTTAACCGGAAGTCCTGATGGACATATTTCTTAATTATTATGCATTCAAGTCCAATATATGATTTTTATCATTATCTTTTCCATTTAAGAAATATTTTCTTACTCCAAGGACGTAAATATTTTTACTTCTGTTTTGGAATTTATTTTTATTTACCTTTTCACATACAGTTTTATGATCATCTCTAATTGGTAAAAATATGTGGTGTGAAGTAGGGGTTAAAGTTTATTTTTTCCATATTCATTTGCTCCAACACCATTTCTAGAAAGACCTGTCTTATTTCATTCAATTTTGCTGGCAATTTTTTAAAACATCAAGTAATGGAATATGTATGGCCTATTTCTCTCAAATCTCTCTTTTCTTTTCCCCCCATTGGTTAATTTATATTTTGTTAAATCAATTCTACACTATACTGATTACTATAGCTTTATTTCCATTTAATCTATGTTTAAATCCTCTTCTTATTCTTCACTATTGCTTTGACTGTTCTGGGTCTTTTTCCTTTAAACATATTTTAGAATTATTCTAAATTTACACACACACACACACACACACACAGAATGCATAATACAGCTGTGATTTTGATTCGGGGATTGCATTGAATGCGTATATCACTTTGGGAAGAATTGTCATCTTAACAGTATTGAGTCTTCCAATCTAATACACACACATCTTTACATTTTTTTGTTAATTCTTTCACCAGTATTCTGTTGTTTTCCGGAACATCCTTTTTAGTTTTATTGTTATGCATTTGATGGTCTATAGTAATATATTTTTTTTACTTTAACATTTCAATTTTTCTTGTTAGTTTATGGAAATACTATTGATATGTACGTATTCATTTTATATCCTGTGATCATGCCTAATTGGATTGTTAACTCTTTTGAGGTTTTTTTTAGCTTCTTATTTGAATAATGATATTTTTAATTTCTCTTTTCTAATCTTAGATTTCCTTTTCTAGTTTTTGTATTTTTTACTTCTTTACTTGTAATTCCTTTTCTTGCTTTGTTATCTTAGCTTGGTTCTCTAATACATATGAATGTATTGTGTATATTCCTAACTTCCCCCCTACCTTATACAGTAGCTATTTTATATGTTACTTAATTATTATATTTTACTCATTTTTACAAATCATGGATTTTTTTACTTAATATTCTGTTTGGGATTTTAGGGTTTGTGTTTAAGAAATAATGATATCTAATGTCCTTCCTTATAATGTTTTATTTCATCGTATTAAGCTTATGCAAGTCTCATAAAATGAGTTATTATGTTTTTTTCAAGATTTATACATTATGGGTTTGATTTCTTCCATGTGTATTTGGAAGCATTCACATCTGAAGCCATGTAGATCTTAAGTTTGCTTAAAGGGAATATTTTTAAGTACTGATTTAATTGCTTTGACATATATAAAGCAGTTCAGATTTATTTATTTTTGTTTCACTTTCTGTAAGTTAGGTTTTCAAGGTTTTTTAAAATATCATATAAGTTTTCAAATTATTGAAATACATTTATTGAAACTACCTACTTTTTATCTTTAAAAAATTGGTAACTTTGTAGTGATATCACCGTTTCTATTGCTCACCATTGCCATCAGTGATCTGATAGTGATCAAGATTTTCACTCTTAAGTTTTACAATGAAGTCATCAAATATGAAAATTAACATTCTTACAAAACTATTTACTCGTCTATAGATTTTGTTTGATTTTGACAGTTTCCCCACAAATGTTTTTCTTGTCCAACCTCTAATCCAGGATCCTACACTTCATTGAGTTATCGTTTCTTCTTTTCCTCTAGTATGTTATGGTATTATGGTCTTTCTTTGTGTTTCCTATACCTTGGAATGCTTCTTCTCTTTCCTGATACCTTTCTTGTATCGGAGAACAATTTCCAGTTGCCTTGCTGTATGTCCCTCAATATGAGTTTGTCCCATACTTTCTCATGATTATATCAAGACTATATTTTTTATAATATCAAAAATGTGATCTTTTCTTGTTAAGCTGTTGTTAAGGTAGTGCAGCTTTCATAACATGAATTAGGGTGTTTTTACCTTTTTCTTATATTCTGGAAGATTTGGGGTATGGATGTTTTAATTTCTTCTCTAAATGTCTGTAAGAATTCACTCTTGCAGCCCTCTTAGCCCAGCGATTCATTTTTTGGAAAGTTTTATTGCATATTCCATTTTGATGGTGATATGATTATATGTTTTTCAACTTTATCTGTGTAATTTTTGGTAAGCAGTGTTTTTAAATTTATCAACATTAAAAAATTATTGCAGAGTTAAGACGCTGGACTAGTAGGGGGGCTCTAGCTTGCCTTGTCCCTTGAACACAGTTAGATAAATATCAAGTCATTCTGAACACCCAAGAAATCAATCTGAGGACTGACAGAACAAACTGCCAACTAGAGGGACAAAAGAGGTCACATCATTGGAAGGTAAGAGGTAGGAGGAATGGAGACATGATTTGAGGGAGAAAAGAATCTGGAGTGCTACAGAGGGGAAAGAGCCATGATCACAGAGAAAGAAGAGGGAGAAAAAGCAGTGTGCAGGGGATTGCACAAGAAAAAACATTTCCCTAAAACCACTGACTGGAAAAATTGAGAGGAGCTGATTGTTGAAAGTGTTTATAAGCAGTAGGGCTCAAAGTCTGAAGTTTTAGAAGTTCATGTCATTGCCGGGATAGAGCCTGGCAGACACAGAAATGCTCCTGTGGAGAAGGAGGTCAGAGGCCCGGGAGCTGACAGTGTTGTCTGAGGATCCTCTGAATCACATTGGGAGAGACAGTTTCCTTTCACTTTGGGAGAGGTGACACTGCCTCTCACAGGACAAAAGAGATGGCAGACACCATCGAGATGCTCTGTTCCTTAGCATAGGCACAGAGGCACCTGTTGAGGGCAGTTAATGTGGACACTGGCTTTTTGCTGCACTACCGTAAATCTCAAGCACCTGCATGTTCATTCAACTGCTCATGTGGGACAAACCACCTCCAGCCACAGTGTAGCAAGAGCCTCCCCCAGAGGATCATTGTGGGCCTGCACTGCATCATGTTCCTAAAATTGAAGTTTTGAAACCCAACTGCTATGCCTGAGATAAAAGACAGGAGCACTGAGCAACTGGGTAGGCAGAAGGCTCGGACACAGACAGGGTGAAGGGAGGGATCTGAGGGACCCCTGGGACACATGAGCAGAGATTGTTCAGTCTTCTGGGAGGGCTTCCTGAACAGTGACAGGTGCAAATTTCCCTCTTTGGGGATGAGAGTGAGCTAATGCCAATTTTATCCCCAGCCCATCAGCACGGATGGACTTGAGTGATGAGCACAGTGCCAACAGTGCAGACCCTATCATACTAAAGGAGTCTAACCAATAAGAACATCTAACAATTATAAATATTTATGCCCCCAACTTGGGAGCACCCAAATATATAAATCAATTAATAACAAACACAAAGAAACTCATAGATAATAATACAATAATAGTAGGGGACTTAAACACCTCACTTAGAGCAATGGGCAGATCATCAAAGCAGAAAACCAACAAGGAAACAAAGGCTTTGGATGACACACTGAACCAGATGGACTTAACAGATATACTCAGAACATTTCATTCTAAAACAGCAGAATACACATTCTTCTCAAGGGCACATGGAACATTTTCCAGAATAGATCACATACCGGGTCACAAATCAGGTTTCAACTGGTACAAAAAACTGAGATCATACCATGCATATTTTCAAACCTCAAAGCTATGAAAGTAAAAGTCACCTACAGGAAAAAAAAAATTGGAAAGACCACCAATACATGGAGGTTAAAGAACATCCTACTGAAGAATGAATGGGTTAACCAGGAAATTAAAGAAGAAATGAAGAAATAGATAGAAGCAAATGAAAATGAAAACATGACAGTCTGAAACTTTTGGGATGCAGCAAAAGTAGTCAAAAGAGGGAAGAATATAGCAATGCAGGCATTCCTCAAAAAAAACAAGAAAAGTCTCAAATATACAACCTAACCTAAACCTAAAGGAGCATCAAAAAGAATAGTAAATAAAGCCTAAGTCAGGAGAAGAAGGATAATAATAAAGATAAGAGCAGAAAGCAATGATAAACAAACAAGCAAACAAACAAACAAACAAAAATCCAGATGGATCAGTGAATCTAGGAGCTGGTTCTTTGAAATAATTAATAAAATTGATAAACTTCTAGCCAGACTTTTCAAAAAGAAAAGAGAAAGGACCCAAATAAAATCATGAATGAAAGAGATCACAACCAACACTGCAGAAATACAATCATAAGAATATATTATGAAAAATATGCCAAAAATTGCACAATTGGGAAGAAATAGATAAGTTACTATAAATATATAAACTACCAAAATTGAAACAAGATGAAACAGAAAATTTGAACAGACCCATAACCAGTAAAGAAATTGAAGCAGTAATCAAAAATCTCCTAACATACTCCAGGGCCAGACGGCCTCCAGCAGAATTCTACCAAACATTTAAAGAAGCATTAATACCTATTCTTCAGAAGTTGTTTCAAAAAATGGAAATGGAAGAAACTTCCATTTCCAACTTCCAAACTTCCAAACTTCCAAAACTTCCAAACTCATCCTATGAAGCCAGCATTTCCTTGATCCCAAAACCAAAGACCTGCAACAAAGAGAATTATAGACCAATATCCCTGATGAACATAGATGCCAAAATTCTCCCAAGATACTAGCTAATAGGATCCAACAGTATATTAAAAGGATTGTTCACCATGACCAAATGGAATTTATTCTTGGATTGCAGGCGTGGTTCAACATCCAGAAATCAATCAGTGTGATACACAACCTTAATAAAAGAAAGGACAAGAACCATATGATTCTCTCAATAGATGCAGAAAAAGCATTTCACAAAATATAGCATCTTTTCTTGATAAAAAATCTCTGCAGTGTAGGGATAGAGGGGACACACCTCAATATCATAAAAGGCACATATGAAAGACAACAGCTAATAACATCCTCAATGGGAAAAACAGAACTTTTCCTCTGTGGTCAGGACCAAGACAGGGATGTCCACTGTCACCATTGTTTTTTTTAACATAGTACTGGAAGTTCTTGCCTCAGCAACCAGACAACAAAAAAAATACAAAAGACATCCAAATCAGCAAGGAAGAAGTCAAACTTTCACTATTTGCAGATGACATGATACTCTGTAGAAAACCCAAAACACTCCATCAAAAATTTGCTGGGACTGATACACAAATTCAGTAAAGTCATGGGCTACAAAATAAAGATACAGAAATATGTTGCATTTCTATATGCTAATAATGAAGCAGCAGAAAGAAATCAAGGAATCAATCCCATTTACAATTGCACCAAAAACCATACTATAGTTAGGAATACACGTAACTAAAGAGAGAAAAGATCTGTACTCTGAAAACTATAGAACACTTATGAAAGAAATTGAAGAGGAATGGGAAAGCATTCCATGCTCATGGATTGTAAGAACAAATATTGTTAAAATTTCTATACTACCCAAAGTGAACTATACATTTAGTACAATCCCTATCAAAACACCACAGCGTTTTTCACAGAACTAGATCAAACAATCCTAAAATTTGTACTGAACCACGAAAGACCCTGAATAGCCAAAGCAATCTTGAAAAAGAAAAGCAGAGCATCACAATTCTGGATTTCAAAGAATAATATTACAAAGCTCTAGTCATCAAGACAGTATTATAAACACATAGATGAATGAAACAGAATAGAAAACCCAGAAATGGGCCCTCAATGCTATGGTCAACTAATCATCAACAAATCAGGAGAGAATATTCTATCTAAAAAAAAGACAGACTTCAACAAGTGGTGTTGGGCAAACTGGATATCAACACACAAAAGAATGAGACTGGACCACTTTCTACACCATCCACAAAAATAAATTAAAAATTTGTGAAAGACCTAAATATGAGACAGGAAACCATCAAAATTGTAGAGGAGAACAGAGGCAGCAACCTCTTTGACATCGGCTGCAACAACTTTTTACTGGACACATCGCTGGAGGCAAGGGAAACAAAAGCAAAAATTAACTATTTGGCCTTCATCATGATAAAACACTTCTGTGCAGTGAAGGAAACATTAAATAAAGCTAGAACGCAACCTATGGAATGGGAGAAGATATTTGCAAATGACATATCTGATGAAAGGTTAATATCCAAAATGTATAAAGAATTTATTAAACTCAACAACAAAAACCAAACAATCTGGTTAAGAAATGGTCAGAAGACATGAATAGACATATTCCCAAAGAAGATATACAGATGGCTAACAAACACATGACAAGATGCTCAACTCACTCACCACCAGAGAAATACAAATCAAAACCATGATGAGATACCACCTCATACCTGTCAGAATGGCTAAAATTAACAACACAGGAGGCAACAGGTGTGGTGAAGACGCAGAGAAAGGGGAACTCTTTCACACTCTTGGTGGCAAACTCTAAGAGACTATTAACTGTAGAGAACAAACTGGAAGTTGATGGATGGGGGAGGTGGGCTAGATGGATGTTGGGTATTAAGGAGGGAACATTTCGTGATAAGCCCTGGCTGTTATATGTAAGTGATGAATCACTAAATTCTACTTCTGAAACCAACTTTACAGTGGATGTTAACCAACTAGAATTTAAACAAGAACTTGAAACCTACAAAGAGAAAAAAATAAAATAAAAATTATTGGCCTAAACATTTTAATAATCCATTATTATCCTTTTATTATCTTGTAGGATGTATTTTTTGGCCTCTCTTTTATTCCTGATATTGGTAATTTATATCATCCCTCAATTTCATGATAGTACTTATTAGGGGTGTATCAATTATATCCATCTTTTCAAAGAACCTTTATTTTTATTCCTTGATTTTGATGTTTATTTCCCAATTTATTGCTTTCTTTTTTTTTATTTAAACCAAAACTGTTTTTTTTTCAATTTTTTTCTTCAAAAAAAAATATTCTTTTTAGTGTTCCATGATTCATTGTTTTTGTATAACACCCAAGTGCTCATTGCAATAAGTGCCCTCCTTAATAACCATCACCAGGGCAACCTGTCCCCCCATCCCCTTCCCCTCTGAAACCCTCAGTCTGTTTCACGGTGTCCATAGTGTCTCATGGTTCTTCTCCCCCTCTGATTTTCCTCCCTTCATTTTTCCCTTCCTTCTCCGAATGTCCTCCATGTTATTCCTTTTGTTCCACATATGAGTGAAACCATATGATAGTTGTCTTTTTCTGCTTAGCTTGTTTCACTTAGCATAATCCCCTCCAGTTCCATCCATGTTGTTGCAAATGATGGCTATTCAGTCTTTCTGATGGCTGAGTAATACTCCATTGTACCACATTTTCTTTATCCATTTGTCTGTTGAAGGACATCTTGGCTCCTTCCACAGTTTGGCTGTTGTGGACATTGCTGCTATGAACATTGGGGTGCATGTGGCCCTTCTTTCACTACATCTGTATCTTTGAAGTAAATACCCAGTAGTGCAATTGTTGGGTCATAGGGTAGCTCTATTTTTAACTTTTTGAGGAATCTCCACATTGTTTTCCAAAGTGGTTGTACCAATTTGCATTCCCACCAACAGTGTAAGAGGGTTCCCCTTTCTCCACATCCCCTCCAACATTTCTCATTTCCTGCCTTGTTAATTTTTGCCATTCTAACTGGTGTAAGGTGGTATCTCAATGTGGTTTTGATTTGTGTTTCTCTGATAGCTAATGATGTTGAACATATTTTCATGTGTCTGTTAGCCATTCATATGTGTTCTTTGGAAAAGTATCTGTTCATGTCTTCTGTCCATTTTTTGACTTGATTATTTGTTTTTTGGGTGTTGAGTTTGAGAAGTTCTTTATAGATCTTGGATACCAGCCCTTTATATGAAATGTCATTTGCAAATATCTTCTCCCATTCCGTGGGTTGCCTGTTAGTTTTGTTGACTGTTTCCTTTGCTGTGCAGAAGCTTTTTATCTTGATGAAGTTCCAAAAGTTCATTTTTGCTTTTGTTTCCCTTGCCTTTGGAGACATGTCATGAAAGAAGTTGCTATAGCTGATGTCAAAGACATTACTGCCTATGTTCTCCTCTAGGATTTTGGTGGATTCCTGTCTCACACTGAGGTCTTTCATCCATTTAGACTTTATCTTTGTGTATGGTGTGAGAGAATGGTCAAGTTTCATTCTTCTGTATATAGCTGTCCTATTTTCCCAGCACCATTTATTGAAGAGAATGTCTTTCTTCCACTGGATGTTTTTTTCCTGCTTTGTCAAAGATTAGTGGACCATAGATCTGAGGGTCCATTTCTAGAGTCTCTATTCTGTCCCATTGGTCTATGTGTCTGTTTTTGTGCCAGTACTGTGCTGTCTTTGTGATCACAGCTTTGTGGTATAGCTTGAAATCAGGCAACGTGATGTCCCCAGCTTTGTTTTTCTTTTTCAACATTTCCTTCACAATTTGGGGTCTTTTCTGGATCCATACAAATTTTAGGATTTTTTGTTCCAACTCTTTGAAAATGCCATTGGTATTTTGATTGGGATGGCATTGAAAGTGTAGATTGCTCTGGGCACCATAGACATTTTAACAACGTTTATTCTTCCGATCCGTGAGCACAGAAATTTTTCCATCTTTCTGTGTCTTCTTCAATTTCTTTCATAAGTGTTCTATAGTTTCTATAGTATAGATCCTTTACCTCTTTGGCTAGGTTTATTCCAAGGTATCTTATGGGTTTTAGTGCTATTGTAAATGGAATCGATTCCCTAAATTTTCTTTCTACAGTTACATTGTTAGTGTATAGAAAAGCAACTGATTTCTGTGCATTGATTTTGTAGCCTGCCACATTGCTGAATTGCTGTATGACTTTTAGTAATTTGGGGGTGGAGTCTTTTGGGTTTTCCACATAAAGTATCATGTCATCTGTGAAGAGAGAGTTTGACTTCTTCTTTTCCAATTTGAATATGATATTCCAATTTGAGAATGATATTCACTGTGGGCTTTTCATAGATTTTTTTAATGAAATTGAGGAATGTTCTGTCTATCCCTACACTCTGCAGAGTTTTAATCAGGAAAGGATGTTGTATTTTGTCAAATGCTTTTTCTGCATCTATTGAGAGGATTATATTTTTCTTGTCTCTTCTCTTATTAATGTGTTCTATCACACTGATTGCATTGCGAATGTTGAACCACCCTTGCAACCCAGGCAAAAATCCCACCTGGTCATGAAGGATAATCCTTTTAATGTACTGTAGGATCCTATTGGCTCGGATCTTGTTGAGAATTTTGGCCTCTGTTTTCATTAGGGATATTGGTCTGTAATTTTCTGTTTTGATGGGTTCTTTGCCTGGTTTTGGGATCAAGGTAATGCTGGCTTCATAGAATGAGTTTGGAAGTTTTCCTTGATTCTGTTTTTTGAAACAGCTTCAGGAGAATAGGTATTAGTTCTTTTTTAAATGTTTGGTAGAATTCCTCTGGGAATCCATCAGGCCCTGGAGTCTTGTTTTTTGGGAGATTTTTGATCATTGCTCCAATTTCGTTACTGGTTATTGGTCTATTCAGGTTCTCGATTTCCTCCTGTTTAAGTCTTGGTAGTTTATAGGTTTCCAGGAAGGCATCCATTTCTTCCAGGTTGCTTAATTTGTTGGCATATAGTTGCTGATAATAATTTCTAGTAATTATTTCTATTTCCTTGGTGTTAGTAATGATCTCTCCCCTTTCATTCATAATTTTGTTAATTTGGGTCTTTTTTTTTTCTTTTTTTTGTATAGTCTCTAGTGGTTTATTGATTTTTATTAATTCCTTCAAAGAACTAGCTTCTAGTTTTGCTGATCTGCTCTACTGTATTTCTGGTGTTTAATACATTGATCTCTGCTCTAATTTTAATTATTTCTCTTCTCCTGCTTGGCTTAGGGTTTATTTGTTGTTCTTTCTCCTGTTCTTTAAGGTGTAAAGTTAACTCATGTATCTGGGATTTTTCTGTTTTTTTGAGTGAGGCTTGGATGGCTATGTATTTCCCCCTTAGGACCACCTTTGCAGTATCCCATAAGTTTTGGACCAATGTGCTTTCATTCTCATTGGTTTCCATGAATTATTTAAGTTCTTCTTTAATTTCCTGGTTGACCCAAACATTCTTAAGCAGGATGGTCTTTAGCTTCCAAGTGTTTGAATTCCCTCCAAATTTTTCCTTGTGATTGAGTTTCAGTTTCAAAGCATTGTGGTCTGAAAATATGCAGGGGATAATCTCAATATTTTGGTATCAGTTGAGATCTGATTTGTGATCTATGTGGTCTATTCTGGAGAAAATTCCGTGTGCGTTTGAGAAGAATGAGTATTCTGTTTTAGGGTGAAATGTTCTGTACATATCTATGAAGCCCATCTGGTCCAGTGTGTCATTCAAAGCTCTTGCTTCTTTGTTGAACTTCTGCTTAGATGATCTGTCTGTTGCTGAGAGTGGAGTGTTGATGTCTCCTACTATTAAAGTATTATTATCAATATGTTTCTTTATTTTGGTTAACAGTTGGCTTGTGTATGTATAATTGTGTAATTGTACAGTTATATGTTGGGGCGTCGGTCTGTTCTCATTGATCTTGGGAGGGGTCCTCTCTGCCTCTTGGACACAGATGCTTGTTTCCTTCCCCAGATTAGGGAAGTTCTCAGCTACAATTTGCTCAAAAATATCTTCTAGACCTCTCTCTCTCCCCATCCCCTCAGGGTTCCTAATAATTCTGACATTGGAAATTTTCATTGCATCATTAATCTTTCTCAGTCTGATTCCTTGAGCTTGAATCTGTTTTTCCCATGACTCCTCCATTTCCTTCTTTTCTATCCTCTTATCTTCTAGCTCACTAACTTGTTCTTCTGCTTCATTTACCCTAGCAGTATATGCAGTTTAGACTGCATTGCATTCATAACATTTTTAAGTTCAGCCTGAGTAGATCTCATTTCTGCCCTTAGAGATTCTATATTGTCACTAATATTTTTCTCAAGCACAGATATCCTCATAATTGTTACTCTGAAATCTATTTCTGACATCTTGCTTATATCCATATCCATTACGTCTGTGGCAGAGGCCATAGTCTCTGATTCTTTTCTTTGTTGGGGGTTCCTCCTCTTAGTCATTCTGTTGGAGGGTGGCTGAGGGAACATACAGAGTCCAAAGTATTCACCACAACCCAAGCAAGATGCACCTGATTTATTGGAACCTAGGGTTGCTGTCTTGTTCTTCCAGACTGTCTTCTGGCAGAGGGGACTGGTGCACTGTTACTGTTGGGGGGGGGGGCATGGGCTCAGTGAAAACCGGTTTTTTGGGTCTTTTGTTCTCTGGTGGCTTTCTGTGGCAGTTTTCCATGTGTCCTCTGAGAGTCAGAGCAGAAGTGACCACATCCAAACCTCTGTCTCAGAACAGAGAAATTGCAGTCTGCTCTTCACTGAGCTCTCCAGGAGATACTGTCTCCATTCCTGTCTGCGCTGCTAAAAAACGAGCCTCCCTGGTTGTTTGCCCCACAGCAACACTCCCAGAGGTGGAACCCAGGGCCAGGCCACCTCTGCCGTTTGTGCTTCTAACACCGCAAGCTGCCCGCAAATCGCACACTCATACTCCTGCAGCAACTCGTTCCTGTTTGGGGGCTGCACTAAAGTCCTTTCCCCACCGCTACCAGTCTGCAAGTCTGTGCCCAGTCCCAACGCTGGACACTTTTGTGCTCCTATGTTATTTCACCTTCCTGGAACCAGTGCTTATGGCGGCTCCCTCCCCCTTCTGTTTATCTTTCAATATCTGCACGCAGAATCATGGCTCTCTGCTTCATACCTCAAGACAGCCAGAGATTTTCTGCTTATAGAAATCCAGATATAACTTCTTACATTTCAGGTGATTTTTTGGGTGTTCAGAATGGTTTGGTAGATATCCAGCTAAATTCAGGGGACTGGTTGATATAGGGTCCCCTACTCCTCCACCGTCTTTTCCCTCCACTCTAATTTATTGCTTTCTTATCTTTACCTTGTTATTTCCCCCCTTTCAGTTTCTTTCATTTGGATAAGATCAGTGATTTTATGCATTTTTAATTTTATAATATATACACATTTAAAAATTTATCTGTAGTCAATGAATAACTAATACAAGAGTTTTTGTTTCTAGCAACACAAGTTTTGGTAAGATTTGTATCAACATTTGGGTTTTTATAAATAATTTTCTAATTCGTGTGTGTGTGTGTGTGTGTCTGTGACCCTTGGGTAATTTAGAATTGTATGGGTTAGATTCAAAATATTTGGGGATTTTCAAGTTATATTTCTGTGTTCATATCTAGTTTTATTCCATATTGGTAAAAGAGCCTAATCTGAATGATGTAAAATCTTGGAAATCTGTTGTGACTTCCTTTGTGGCCCAGTATATGGTCAATTTTATAAATGGTCCACATGCATTTGGAAAGGATTTAATACATTCTGCCCTTGTTAGATGCAGTGCTCTCTGTATATTAATGAGTCAAATATTTTAACTGCATTGTTCAGGCTTTCTATATTTATTACATTTTTGCCCTCTCATCCCATCAGTTAGTTACTAAGAGAATCATCTTAATATCCAGGGTTTCTTAAATTCTTTTAATTGTGTCCATTTTGTTTTCCAATTTTGGTGATGTGTATTATTCCCTACTAATTAAGCTTTGCCATGTCTTTTTTATATATTGAGAATTTTTACCTTGTGAAATAAACTTTTGGAGCTAGTGATATCTTCCAAAGTGTCATGACATTTAGTATATGAATTTATACTTCTACTCTGATGATCTTAAGTATTCTCAGATTGTCATAAATAACGATTTTTCTATTGTGTGGGGATATATTTCATATATATATATATATAACAACTGTCTAAAGTACTGTTTCTTTTATTATAAGGAAAACATTTTGACTGGAATATGTTTAACTTCTAATTCATCCAGTGGAAATATATAATTAATTTTCCATTACTTCTATTATCAACAATTGTAACAAGTAACCCATTTCAAGAACTATCATAATTTTGAGTAAACAAGCTACACAGATTTCTAAGATTTGGTAGGATTCCAATTTTTCAATTTGCAAAGATAGCAACTTTTGCAGAAGTATTAAGCATTTTCCAAAATATGACTCCAAAGAACACGTGTTTACTAAGTTCCCAAATAAGTAAGAATTTATGTCCTCTCACCTGGGTGGCTCAGTTGTTTCAGTATCTGACTTTGGCTCAAGTCATGATCCCAGGATCCTGAGATCGAGTCCCACATTGAGCTCCTTCCTCAGTGGGAAGCCTGCTTCTCCTTCTACCTGCAGCTCCCCCTGCTTGTGCTCTCTCTCTCACTCTGTCTGACAAATAAATTTTTAAAAAATGTTTTTTTAAAAAAAGAATTTATGTTCTCTCAAGAATTTACCAGTTTCAAAGGATAACATATTTTTTTCTCCTTGCCTTTACATAATTTAATCTTATTTATCAAAATTTGTAGAATCCTTAAGCCACACAATTTTTAATTTTTTTGTAATTGTGATTTTTGGTTTTTATTCTTTAGAAATATTTGAGCATTTTGATTTTATAAATATTTATTTATCTGATTTTTTTTAACCAACCATGTATATGACAAGAGGTTTTGTGATTCCCTCTGTGTCGTAGAAAATGACTGTTATTTTCTCTGTGTCTAGCTGAAGAAATCCCATTATATTAAGGAGGAATCTATGAAGTTCTTTTAGGAACTCTTGATTTCAATTGTTTCTGTTTGAGAGTGTCTTTAAAATATTAACAATTGAGGGGCACCTGGGTGGCTCAGTTGTTAAGCGTCTACCTTCGGCTCAAGGTGTGATCCCGGTGTTCTGGGATCGAGCCCCACATCAGGCTCCTCCACTGGGAGCCTGCTTCTTCCTCTCCCATTCCCCCTGATTGTGTTCCCTCTCTCACTGTCTCTCTCTCTGTCAAATAAATAAATAAAATCTTTAAAAAAAAAACAATTGAGAATTTATTTCAAAAACCTATGTTTTTTTTGTTGTTTCTTTTATCATATGTGCTACTATCTTTATATTAGTATGATTTATATTGTTTGACAAATCCTATGGTTTACCTGCCTGGTATGAGCAAGATATATGCACCATAAAAAATTGCTATTGCTAACATTTTTAAAAGAATCACTTAAAAATTTTTTTTCAGTATGATTATATGGGATCAGAAACATTGGCTGTAACACAGAAAATTATCCAAATTATTGGTCTTGTCAACACTGTAAGTTTTAAGTTTTTTACATTTATAGTTTTATGAAAAATTATTGAAACTGATTTCTAATCTATTATGACAAATTAATGACTTAAAAATCTTCAGTTGTTAATATGCAAAATAATAAGCTGAACTTATTCTTTATTTTTGTGTAGTCTTGAAGTAATGACTAATGTTATTTGAATAAGTATGCCATAAATCTTATTTTAGATGTTTACTCAGTTCAAATTGACTGTGATGCTGTCCTCCTTGGAATTGTGGTCAGATAAAAACAAAATTTCTACCAACGGGGATGCTGATGATTTATTACAAAGATTTTTCACATGGAAACGGGACTATCTTATCCTACGACCCCATGACGTAGCATTCTTACTTATGTAAGCACAGTGTTCTACATTTAAAAAGATATTAAATAATTTCATTAATTTGGTAATTTAATGCATTTATTGGGTTCTTCAAATTTCTGTAGGCCCCTCTTAAAATTTTAAATAAACATAGCTATTGCCACAGATGCAAAGTATAGTTGAAAATATGATAAAAATAAAAACAACATAAATAAGTTATATAAAAATATATTTTGGAATATGTAAAAAGTGTTGCTTTTCATAAAGTTTTATGATGTTGACTATACTACAGAATACATATAAGCTTTAGCTTAATAATGTAAAAATTGGCACTATTCAGTTAATATTGCCTACAATATGTTAATACATTTCGTGTCTACTCTTTGACTAAAAATGATGTTTTTGGTAATAATTTAATTTAAGAAAATGTTTGCATTTCAGACAGGCAAGACTTCTTATTCCACAAGTTAAAAACTCCTTTTGTTTTAACTTTTAGTAACAAAAAGAGTGCATGCAATACAAGGGAAACAGAGGAGAATTCAAGATAGTAAAATTTTATCAAGTCTAGGAGTTAGGAGAGGAGAGAAAATTGGATTTAAAGTGAATTGTAGGGACACCTGGGTAGCTCAGTTGGTTAAGTGTCCAACTCAGGTTTAGCTGGGGTCATGATCTCAGGGTCATGAGATGGAGCCCCGGCTATGCACTCAGTGAGGAGTCTGCTTGAGATTCTCTTCCTCTCCTTCTGCTCCTCCCCCACTCAAATAAATAAATCTTTAATTAAAAAATAATATGAATTATAGTTTTTCAATGATTTGAGCATTTTGTATAATATGTTAGATAATACCCAGATAAATTGGTTTGAAAAATTATTTTAAATTTTATGGGAGATTTAATTTAATAAATGAGCTAGTAAATTGTTCTGAATGAGTATGGCAATAAAAAAGGCTATACAATAATGATGTAGTTACAGGAAACATCCTACATATTTGGGAGCAACATTTCGTGGCACAATATGCAATAAAAACTATGATGCAGATATTGCTATGGTATGTAATTTTTATCCTTCTTTACTAGTTTTCTAAACTTTATATTGTATTTTATATTATTTTATATAGCTAAATAGTGTATAATAAAAGTAGACATATTAATTTGACATTTTCTTCTATATGTGTATTATCTTGTTGGTACAAAATATTTTAATCTCAGAAAGTTTATTTAAATGTATAGATTATAACATAAAGCGAAAGTGTAACATACATTAATATACTTATTCAACAAGTACACAAAATGATTAACATTTATCTCAGATTTTCTAAGGATATAAAACAATAGAGCAAAGTTAAAGCATCTTGTACGTCTACTTTAAATTCAAGAAATGGCAAAAATCATGAATTTGTGCTTCCATTTTATGTGTATTTTATGCAATTGTTACAAATGTATATATATCCATTAACTATATATCATTGCTCTGCATTGTTCTTATGCATCATTTCAGGATTATTTTGAACAGCTTTTAATGTATACATTGAATCATATAGCTCTACTTTTTCTTTTAAAATTTTTATGTTATTAAGTAATACACATTCCCTTATAAATACAAGTAGTTTTACAGGACTAATATTGAAAAAACTGTATCAGCCCCTTGCATAAACTACACTCCCTGAATTATTTTTCTCATTTTTTAAAACTTTTCCTCCTGGCTTTTACTTTCATTTCCTCATAAATAAAAGTTTTATTGGAGTATATCATATATAGAGAACATTGCAAAAATCATAAATATATAGGACAATTAATTTTGACTAAGTCAAAACATAGACATAGACATCATGGAGATCAAGAAATAGAGTATTTCAGCATTTCAGAAGATCACTATGAATCATACCTCCTTCCGCTTACCATCCATACCAAAGAAAAGCACTTTCCTTACATTTACTACTGTTGGTTAGTTTGGCCTCTTCTTGAACTTTATGTAAATGAAATAATGCAGTGTGTATTCTTGTGTCCACCATTTATTTGCTCAAAATTATGTGTGTGAAAACCATTCTGTTTATATGTGTAGGAATAGTTTATTCACTTTTTACTACATATTTCTAAATAATATTCCCATGAAATTTCTTGAGTCTTCGAATTTAGACATCTATTGACTTCCTAACGTTGAAGTCAGAATTTAAGATCCTAATAGCTCATCATATCTACATGCCACTTCTTCCATTCCTCCTTTGTAATTATATAGTTTATTAGAATTGTGTTTTAATCTCTGATGGGTGAAATAATGAACTAAAATTAAATTGTCTTCTTTGCACAACTTTTGCTTCTTCCCAAATTTGTAATTATTTCATATTGTTTTTGCCTGAATTCTTCAATAAAATTAAAAATTGCCTCTACTTCTCTACATGTTTCAAAAAGTCCTCTTTTTAACCCATCTTTATTCCCCTCTATTAGAATTTCTGCATAGATGTTGATTGTAAATTTTCTATTGTGTCTCCATTGGAACATGTGTATTCTTTTTTCATGACTTGCTTACTCAGTTTGGTAGGCTATATGCCCCTATAATTTACTAAAACAAAAAAAAATTTTGTGTTGTAAATTGTTTGAGTGACATGATTGAAAACATAATTATTTCAAAGATTGTTTGGTTAATTTTACTTTTAAAATAATTGTACCTTGGAATTTTAAAGGTCTTTCTTTTGTCTTTACCATTTCTTTAGAAATGTAATGCTATTCTTATTCTCATTCGTTTGTGTGTCTTTTGCTTGTTTTCTCTATGGAAATATTTAAGATCCTTTTACCCTTATATGGTGTTTTTCATCATACAATATGCTGGTTTTTTATATTGAAGCCCTTTCAATCTGGATACTATTTACTTCTGAGAAATTTTACTGTATTACACTTGATCATTTTTCCCCCTTTTCTTTCTGGAACTTTGTTAATTAAAGCATTTTGAATCATCTAATTTATTTTATCTTATTTAAGTTTTATTTCTACATCTTCTAATATTTCTTTATATTTATACTTTGGAGCAGTCACTCACCTGAGTGTTCTCAGATCACTTTCAGACTAATCCTCCGCTCTGGTCTATCACACAGGGAACTAGATATATTCCCTGGGCTTCTTTGCTTTCATGCTTTTGAGTATATTAAGCAAATATGGATGATTGGATGGGGCAGTGAAATATCTTAGTATTTCTGCATACTGACCCTGCTTGGAACAATGTCTCAGAACTCCTGCTTCCTGTTCCTATAAAACTGTTACCCCTTCTGTCATGTAGCTCCTGCTGAATAGTGCTTGTTTATGGAATCTAATAATGGCTTTTTATTCATTCACCCTGTTCTGGTGTTGGTAGCAACATTCTGCTTTTCTAATCTCAGAGTTGCCTCTCACTTCTGTTGTGTAAAGGTCCTATAATAATTCATTTGAATTGGATGCCTTATGATGACACCTATTCACTTTAAGCTCTATCTTAAGGATTGGAAAACTTTATAAAGAAACAGGTAGTAAATACTTTAGGCTTTGTAGACCATGTGAACTATGTCACAGGTACTCAACTCTGCCATTGTAATGCAAAAGCCAATAGAGAAAGAATATAAATTTATGAGCATGGTGATGTTCCAATAAAACTTTATTCATGAATACTGAAATGTAAACCTTATATAATTTTATTTGTCACATTTTTTTTTTCATTTTTTTTCAACTATTTGCAGACTGTACTGATTATACACCAGATTGGGTCCGTGGACCATAGTTTACCTGCCCTCCTTTAATCCCATCAGCACTTATCCTCACAGATTAATAATAAAAGTTGTAAAGACTTTCTTTGAAAATGTTAATTTATAAATCAAAACAACTTACAAGATCTTGCTAATTCATGTTGACATTTCCCTGGGAAACAAGTGAGGGAATAGAAACTAAGTGTTCTGGACAAACAAGAACAGAATAATCTTTATTTCATAATAAATAATAAATCTATGTAAATATACTTGAGTTTTTTAATTTAGTGTGCCAGCTCAAACATTTGAGAGTGGTTTTAATAGTTTTTATCAATTGACTGAAAGATGTGAGCAATGATGGTCTATTTGCAATGAAGTTCTATCTTGAAAAGAAAGAAATTCATAGACTTATAGACATGTTTGTATTTGAATATATTTATTATGTTCATCAAACTCACCCAGCTCTTGACTATGCTTTTTGTGTTCACTATGCTCTGTAAGTTGGACAGTTCGTTATATGAATTGGTTGATAGACTTTGTAATTCTCTAGATTGGTAAGTAGATAGATAGGTTAGATAGATTAGATGATTGATAGATGATAGATGATAGTTCAACTGAGAGTAGAGACAATTTTATTTATTCCATTGTAATCTGCATGCTTTTAATTTTTTTTTTGATGAAATAATCAACTAGAATCCTCAGTACAATATTAAATAGAAGTTGTGAGATTCTCAAACCTTGCCTTTTTTGTAATCTTAGAAGGAATGCATTCCGTCTTTCATGATTTTGTATGATATTAACTGTAGGTTTTTTACAGAGGCTCTTTAGGACCCTCCCTTTGATTCCCACTTAGCTGATAGTTTTTTTCTTTCTTTGTTTTTACCAGAAATGGATATTGGATTGTGTCATCTATTCTCTTCACTTACTGAAAACTCATATGGTTTTTTCTCTTGAGTCTATTGAGTGTATTATTGTTGGATTTTCAATTGGTGAACCAGCTTTGTATTTCTAGACTAAATCCCACCTTGTCTTGATGTATTGTCTTTTTTTATACGTTGTTGGATTCGAGTTGGTAAACTTTTGTTAAGAAATTTTACATTTGTGATGATTAGGTACATCAAACTGTAGTTATCTTTTCTGATAATGACTATTTCTGGATTCTCTATCAAGTAATAGTGAGTTCATAAAATGAGCTGTGTTTTCTCTATTCCTGGATGTTTTGAAGAGTTTGTGTAAAGAAGAAATAGAGAATAGAAAAACAATAGAAAAATTGGCAAAATTAGAATCTGGATTTTTGAAAAGATAAATAAAACTGACAAACTCTTACCTAAAATAATTAAGAAAAATGTAGAGGGAAGACTCAGATAAAGTCAGAAATGAAAGAGGAGACATTATATTGGATAAATAAAAAGGTAACAAAGGACTATTAATAATTATATGCCAACAAATTAGATAACCTGAGAGAAATGGATACATTTCTGGAAAAATACAACCTACTAAAATTGAATCAAGAAAAATAGCTTGAACAAATCAATAACAAATAGAGATTGAATTAATAATCTAAAACCTCCCAACAAAGAAAAGCCCAGGCTTTACTGAAAATTTCTACCAAAAATTCAAAGAAAAATTAACACCAGTCCTTCTGAAACTCTTCCAAAAGAATTGAAGAGAGAACACTTCCAAATGTATTTTAAGACACCAGCATCACCCCAATATCAAAGCCAGAAAAAAAAAAGATACCACAAGAAAAGAAAATTACAAGCCAATATCCCTAATAAACATAGATGCAGGTGAGTTAAGATGGTCCAGTAGTAGGGAGAACCTGAGCTTGCCTTGCCCTTCAAACACAGCTAGATCAACATGCAACTATTTTGAACAACTAGGAATATGATCTGAGGATTAAGAAAACAGTCTGCTCAGTTGGAGGGAGAGAAGGTGGCAGATGCAAGTTTCAGATTGTGAATTAGGGAACAGGAAAGCTGTGGGGCTCCAAAAGGAAGGGAACCCTTTTCACAGAGCAAAGTCAGGGAGAGGGAGAGACTGGGAGAGAGTTCAGCAGGTAGGTATTGCACAATAAGCTGTAGTGAGGAGATCCCCTGGGTTCTCTCTGAAAGAGATCCCTCCCCCTCCCAGAGTACATTTGGAGGAGCGTATTTTGCCTCTCCAAGGACAAAAAGCCAACTGGGAGCCATTGAGCAGCCCTCAACAGCAGGGTCAGAGGTGTGTACAGAGGGCAGAAAACCTCAACAACTTTTCACTGTAAGCCACAATAGGCTTAAACCCCTGTGTATGTGCAGAGCAGCTGCTTTTCTGCAGCAGAACTGAGCAGAGAGCAGAGACACTGGCAGACTGCAGATAACCTGGCTGCCACTTTTCTTTGTCTGCTACAATAGATTCAAGCCCTGTGTGACTGCTTTTCTGGGACAGAACAGAGTAGGGGACGGAGTCGGATGCAGACAGCTGATTAACTTGGTTCCCGCTTTTGGCTGAGCAATACAATAAACTCTAGCCTCTGCTCACACTCTGTGCAACTGCTTTTCTGGGACAGGATGGGAGTGGCATGCTGGGAGGCTCCCCTCCAGGGGAGGGGAGTGGGCCTGCACTTTGCCAGGCCCTTTAAAACTTGGGAGTTTTGGATCCCAGCCACTGGCCAGGGATAAAATTGTGGAGGTATGTGGCACTGGGTGTGCTGATGGCATGGTAACAGACAGGCTAATGGCAGGGAACTAACAAAAGCCCAGGACACAGGAGATTGTTCACTTTTGTTGTTGTTGTTGTTAAGATTTTTATTTATTTATTTGAGAGAGAGAGAGGACACAGAGGGAGAGTGAGGGAGAAGCAAACTCCCTGCTGAGCAGAGAGCCTGATGTGGGGCTCAATCCCAGGAGCCACCCAGGTGCCCCAATTGTTCACTTTTCTGAGAGGGCATCCAGAACAGTAGTTAGGAGTTCCTCTTCCTGGGGACAAGAGGGTAGGGTGACACCATATTCCTTCTCCTCCACAAACCCTTCCCTGTCCGCCACCACCCACCAGCACAGTCAGACATCAGAGAGAAACACAGCACCTCCAATGGGGGCTGGAATCCCCTACACTAACCCCACCCCCCTGCACCTGGCAGGAGCATCATTATAAGGGCAAGTCAGCTTGTGAATCAGCCCAGCAGCCCTCTTACTCAGAAGACCAACACAGGCCCCCACACATACCAAGTATACTGATTAAAGAATGCTCCAAAACGTTGGAGACACATTTCTCTTTTCTTAATTTTTTAAATTTTTAAATTTTGTTTATTTTTATTTTTATTATATATATGTACGTACATACATATATATGTATATATATACGTACATACATATATATGTATATATATACACACTTTTTTTCCTTTTTTCTTTTTTTATCAGGCTTATAATTTTTAGTTTATTTGTTGGTTTGTTTCTCTTGTTTTTCAACATCGGTTGTCTTTTTTTTTCTCTTCTTTCCTTACTCTTTTTTCCTTCTTTCTTTCTTATCCTTTGGAATCAGGTTTTAATTTTTTGTTTGTCTCTTTGCATTTTTGTTCCTTTTCCCTTTCTCTTGTTTTGCATCAGGCTACTGCTGCTTCTTCTTTTACTCCTTCTTCTTCTCTCCTTTTTCTTTTCTTTCTTTCAAGCTTGCTTCCTTCCTTCCTTCCTTCCTTCCTTCCTTCCTTCCTTCCTTCCTTCTTTCCTTTCCTTTCCTTTCCTTTCCTTTCCTTTCCTTTCCTTTCCTTTCCTTTCCTTTCCTTTCCTTTCTTTTTTTACAGGCTTATCTTGACAAACAAATCAAAGCATACCTAGTTAAAGGTCCAAACACTCCCCATTCTAAACAAGGAGGAACTCTGTAGGAGATGGACAAGTGGGAAAAAGCAGCCAAAAGACAATAGCAGAGTGTACATAGCATACACCAGAAACATTTCCTGAAGTTTGTTGTTGTTGTTCTTGTTTTGTTGGGTACTTTTCTTTTTCTTTCTTTCTTTTTTGGACAAAATGACAAGATGGAAAAATTCACCCCAAGAGAAAGATCAGGAGGAAGTATTCACTGCCAGGGATTTAATCAAAATGATTATAAGTAAGATGTCTGAACTAGAATTTAATACAATGATTATAAAGTTACTAGCTGGGCTTGAAAGAAGCACAGAAGACACTAGAGAATCCCTTACTGTATAACACAACTAAAATCTAGTCAAGCTGAAATCAAAAATGCTATTAGTCAGATGCAGTCCCAAGTGGGGGCCATAAAAATGAGGATAAATGAAACAGAAGAGAGAATCAGTGATATAGAAGATAAAATGATGGAAAATAAGGAAGCTGAAAAGAAGAGAGAAAGAAAACTATTAGATCCCAAAGGGAGACAGAGAACTCAGTGATACCATAAGGTGAAATAATATCCGTATTATAGAGGTCACAGAAGATGAAGAGTGGAAGAAAGGGGCAGAAGGATTATTCGAAGAAATCATAGCTGAGAAATTCCCTAATCTGGGGAAGAAAACAGGCATTCAAGTCCAGGAGACACAGAGAAACCCCCCTCAAAATCATGAAACATAGGTCAATACCTTGACATATTATAGTGAAGCTTGCAAATTTCAAAGATAAAAAGAAAATCTTGAAAGCAGCTCAGGAAAAGAAGTCCTTAACCTACACAGGTGGATGCATACGGCTGGCAGCAGACCTGTCCTCAGGGACCTGGCAGACCAGAAAGGACTGGCATGATATATTCAATGTGCTAAATGGGAAAAATGTGCAGCCAAGAATGCTCTATCCAGAAAGGCTGTTATTCAAAATAGAAAGAGAGATAAAGAATTTCCAGGATAAACAAAAACTAAAGGAATCTAAACCAACCCTGCCAGAAATATTAATCAAGGGGATCCTTTGAGCAAAGAGAAAGCCCAAGGGTAACAAAGACCAGAAAGAAAGAGAGACAATCTACAGGAACAGCGACTTTACAGGTAATGCCATGGTATTAAATTCATTTCTTTCTTCTAATTACTCTGAATGTAAGTGGACTAAATGCTCCAATCAAAAGACACAGAGTATCAGATTGGAGGAAAACAACAACAACACAGGACCCGTTGATACACTGTCTAAAAGAGACTCATTTTAGACCCAAAGACACCTCCAGGTTGAAAGTGAGAGAGTGGGGAACCATTTGTTATGCTAATGGACATCAAAAGAAAGTTGGAGTAGGAATCCTTATATCAGACAAACTAGATTTTAAATTAAAGACTGTAATAAGACATGAGGAAGGATGCTATATCATAATAAAAGGGCCTATCCAACAAGAAGATCTAACAATTCTAAATATTTATGTCTCTAACATGGAAGCGACCAAATATACAAACGAATTAATAACAAAATTAAAAAACACATTAATAATAATGCAAAAATAGTAGGGGACTTTAACACCCACAGCAATGGACAGATCATCTAAGCAGAAGATCAACAAGGAAACAGGTTTTGAATGACACACTGAACCAGATGGACTTCACAGATATATTCAGAGCATTTCATCCTAAAGCAACAGAATTTTCCAGAATAGATCGCATACTGGGTCACAAATCAGGTCTCAGGTGATACCAAAAGGTTGGGATTATACCCTGCATATTTTCAGTCCACAGTGCTTTAAAACTTGAACTCAATCACAAGAAAAAATTTGGAAGGAACACAAATACATGGAGGTTAAAGAGCATTCTACCAAAGAATGAATGGGTCAACCAGGAAACTAAAGAAGAATTTAAAAAATTCATGGAAACAAATGAAAATGAAAACACAACTGTTCAGAACCTTTGGGATGCAGCAAAGGCTGTCCTAGGAGGGAAGTATATAGCAATACAGGCGTTCCTCAAGAAACAATAGAAGTTTCAAATACACAAGCTAACCTTAAACCTAAAGGAAATGAAAAAAAAAAAAAAGGAAATAAAGACTAAATCCAGCAGGGGAAGAGAAATAATAAAGATTAGAACAGAAATCAATGATACAGAAATAAAAACAAATTTAACAGATCAATGAAACTAGGAGCTGGTTCTTTGAAAGAATTAATAAAATTGATAAACCCCAGCCAGGCATATCAAAAAGAAAAGAGAAAAGACCCAAATAACTAAAATAATGAATGAAAGAGGAGAGATCACAACTGATATTGAAGAAATGTGAATAACTATAAAAGAATATTATGAGCAATATATTCCAACATAATAGGCAATCTGGAAAAATGGATGTATTCCTAGAAACATAAACAAAAACTGAAACAGGAAGAAATAGAAAACCTGAACATACTGATAACCAGCAAAGACATTAAATCAGCAATCAAAAATCTCCTGACAAATAAGAGTCCAGAGCTCAGTGGCTTCCCAGGGTAATTCCATCAAACATTTAAAGAAGGATTAAGTTTGCACTGCTACGTATTTACC
This sequence comes from Ursus arctos, assembly GCF_023065955.2. NCBI lineage: Eukaryota > Metazoa > Chordata > Mammalia > Carnivora > Ursidae > Ursus > Ursus arctos. The sequence continues at coordinate 4,592,415 of NW_026622952.1, forward strand.
CCAAAGATACAGATGTAGTGAAAAGAAGGGGCACATGCATTCCAATGTTCATAGTGACAATGTCCACAATAGCCAAACTATGGAAGGAGCCGAGAAGCCCTTCAACAGAAGAATGGATGAAGAAGATGTGGTAAATATATACAATGGAATATTATTCAGCCATCAGAGAAGATGAATACCCACCATTTGCATCGACATGAATGGAACTGGAGGGGATTATGCTAAGTGAAATAAGTCAAGCAGAGAAAGACAATTATCATATGGTTTCACTCATTTGTGGAACATAAGCAATAGCACAGAGGACCATAGGGGAAGGGAGGGAAATCTGAAGGAGAAGAATCGGAGAGGGAAAGGAACCATGAGAGACTATGGAACCTGGGAAACAAACTGAGGGTTTCAGAGGGGAGGGGGTTGGGGGGAGGAGGTAACCGGTGATGGGTATTAAGGAGGGCACATGTTGTGATGTGCATTGGATGTTATACATAGCTAATGAATCATTGAACGCTACGTCAGAAACTAATGATGTACTATGCAGTGGCTAACGGAACATAATTTTAAAAAATAAGGATTAAATTTGTAAAGTTCTTAACAGATTTTGGATACTAGCCCTTGATCTGATGAGAAATTTTCAAATATCTTCTCCCATTCTGTAGGTTGTCTTTTAGTTTTGTCGACTATTTTCTTTGCTGTGCAAAAGCTTTTTATCCTGATGAAGTCCCAATAGTTCATTTTTGCTTTTTGTTTCCCTTGCCTTTGGAGACATGTCTAGCAAGAAGTTGCTGTGGCCAAGGTAAAGAGTTTGCTTGCCTGTGTTCTCCTCTAGGATTTTGATGGATTCCTGTCTCATATTTCATCCATTTTAAGTCTATTTTGTGTATGGTGTAAGAAAGTGGTCCAGTTTCATTCGCATGTGGCTGTCCAATTTTCCCAACACCATTTGTTGAAGAGACTGTCTTTTTTCCATTGGTTATTCTTTCCTGCTTTGTTGAAGACTGCTTGATCATAGAGCTGAGGGTCCATTTTGGGGTTCCCTACTCTGTTACATTGGTTTATGTGTCTATTTTCATGCCAGTTCTGTACTGTCTTGGTGATTACAGCTTTGTAATAGAGCTTGAAGTCTGGAATTGTGATGCCACCAGATTTTCTTTGGAAAAGCTTTTTACTGTTTTCTGTAGTGAGAGTGCAAACACATACACATGTACACACACACACACACACACACACACGTATATGTATAGACATTTTACCACTTCAAATAGAATGTGGAAATGTTAACACCGTCTTTTAGGTCTCAAATCATGTCATATAAACATAAAATAAGTAATTGTGTAGTTTATTTAAATATTACTTTTAAATCCATTAACACCAAATCACAGAAAATTAGCATTTTATTTTTAACCATGAAACAAAATTTTGTTAAAAATCAAATGAAGAGAAAGTTTATTATATTTTCCCATTTTGCTTGTTCATCTCTGATATTACAGGTTTTCCTTTATTATCATTTTCTTTTTATCCCCTCAAAATTCTTTAGTCATTTTTTTAAAGCAGGGCTACTGCCAACATAGTATCTTAATTTTCCTTCATTTCAGAATGTCTTTATTTCATCTTCATTCTTGAGGGATATTTTTGCTGGATTAAAGTTGTGGGTTGACTTTTTTTCTTTCAGCACTTGAAAAATTTTGTGCATCCTCTGTGCATCATATTTCTGATGAGAAATTCTCTGTTGTATAAATCGTTGCTCCTCTATAAGCAATGCATTGATTTTCTTTGGCTGATTTCAAGACACTTAAATATTTTCTCCACCTATTTAATCATGATGTGTCTACCATGATTACTCTAAGTTTATCTTGTTAGAAATTGGGGACATTTTAGCCATTTGCCTTCAAATATTTTTCAGTTATGCCCCCTTTGTCCCCTTCTGGGACACTAATGACATTGATGTTTGATCTTTTGCCATTGTTCCACTGCTCCCTGGATTTCTGTTAATTTTATAAGAAACTATTTTCTTTCTGTTGTTCAGATTAGATAATTTATATGAATTAGTCCTTAAATTCACTCATTCTGTCTCTAACATCTCCATTTTGCTACTAAGTCCACCTACTCAGATTTTGTTTATTATGTATCTATTTATGATTTCTGTATTTTTTGTTCTATAAATGTCATTTTCTGTTTCCCTGTATATTTCCTTTATGAGACTTTATTTGTTTTAGAGATTTTATAATTACTTGTTGAAGCATTTTTATGATAATTGCTTTAAAATCCTTCAGAGAATGTAGTATATGGACTATCTTGGTTTTGATGTCTGTTGATTATATTTTCTCATTTCAGTTGAGCTATTTCTGGTTCTTGGTATAATAAGTAATTTTAGACTACATCCAGGATACTTCTGAGAAATATGTTACAAGACACTAATTCCTATTAAATCTTCCATTTCAGAAGGCAGTTGCTTTTTTTTCTTTTTTTTCTAAAAACACATTCTAGATCAGTTCTATTGTTTACATCTCAATTTAGTTTTCATGGCCTTGAGAGATATTCTTTGAAACTGTGGACATTATACATGCTATTAGGGAGTCTGGGAGTCTGGATTCTATTGTTTTTCTCTGATGAGTGTTGATTTTTTTGTTTCTTTTATCATGCAGGTTAAATTCAGAACAGCAGCTGTAGACGATTGACAGCAGACCTGGACTCAGTTGAGATCTTTAGTCTTTAGTTAAGTTCAGTGTTGAGGCTGCCCCATATATGAATGTTTCAGGAGTCAGCCAGAAATGTGGGAGACAGAATTTGGAGGATTCTTTTTCTAAAGTCTTCCCTTTTGCATATTTTTACAGCAGCCACCGTTTCTTCATGTCAGATGTTTAATTTCCCAGGCCTGGAGTATCTTTTTTTTTTTTTTTTCTTCACTAATGGCCTGTGAACCCACATGCCATGTCTATTATATCTGGCCTTAGGCTGAAAGTCACAAAGACTGTCACTGTTCATAGGTATTTCCTTTGAGCATGGACTCCCAACCCATACTTCTAGCTTCTGGTGGTGTTTTTTTCTTTTTTTAAGTTTTTCTTTAAATTCCAGTTAGTTAATATATAGTATACTATTAGTTTCAGGTGTATGATATAGTGATTCAGCACTTCCATACAACACCCAGTGCTCATCACAAGTGCCCTCCTTAATCTCTATCATCTGTTTAACCCACACCCCAGCTACCTCCCCTCTGATAATCATCAGTTTGTTCTCTATAGTTAAGAGTCTGTTTCTTGGTTTGCCTTTCTCTCCCCCCCCTTTGTTTGTTTTGTTTCTTATATTCCACATATGAGTGAAAACATATGATATTTGTCTTTGACTGATTAATTTTGCTTAGCATAATACTCTCAAGCTCCATCTATATCTTTGCAAATGGCAAGATTTCATTCTTTTTTAATGGCTGAGCAATATTCCAGTAGATAATGCTGCTATAAACATAGGGGTACATGTATCCCTTTGAATTAGTGTTTTCGTATTATTTGGGGGGAAATAATGTGTAATTGCTGGATCATAGGGTAGTTCTCTTTTTAACTTTTTGAGGAACCTCCATACCGTTTTCCAGGGTGGCTGCACCAGTTTGCATTCCCACCAACAGTGCAAGAGGGTTCCTTTTTCTGCACATCCTTGCCAACACCTGTTGTATCTTGTATTGTTGATTTTAGCCATTCTGACAGGTGTGAGGTGATACCTTATTGTAGTTTTGATTTCTGTTTCCCTAATGATCAGTGATGGTGAGCATCTTTTCATGTATCTGTTGCCATCTGTATGTCTTCTTTGGAAAAATATCTATTCATGTGTTCTGTTAATTCTTGAGCACTTTTGGGTATCATGCACAGGGAAATAAGTGTAATAAGATCCAACTCCTTCCTGACTTGAAGCATCTATTAGATTCTATACTATAGATTCCAAATTTCTGTTGAAATGATCTAATATTGATTTATTTTCTCCATTTTTCCCCTCTATTTTCATGCACACACAAACACATCTAGAGACACCCCCCCCCGCATTATTGAGGTATAATTGACAAATAAAATACTAATATATTTAAATTGTACAATGTGATAATTTGATATATTTACATTATGAAACAACTCCCATAAACAAATAAATATATTTCATCAACTCATATAGTTATGTTTTATGAGAATGCTTAAGATGTACTCTCTTAACAAATTTCAAGTATATAATATATAATTATGAATTATAGTTCCCATAGTTATATTAGATCCTCAGAACTTATTCATCTTATAACTGGACGTTTGTACCCTTTGGCCCACATCTCCCCATTTTCCCCTTCCCCTAGTTTTAGCAACTACAGTTCTACTCTCTGTTTCCATAAGTTTGACTTTTTTTAAAGTTACCATATATAAGTGATATCATACATATTTGTCTTTCTCATTTCATTTAGCATAATGCACTCCTGGTCATCTATGTTATCGCAAATGGAAGGATTTCCTTCTTTTTTATGGCTGAATAATATTCCATTGACTAGATACACTACATTTTCTTCGTCCATTCATCTATTGATGGACATTTATGTTGCTTCCAAAACTTGGCTATTGTGAATAATGCTGCTATTAACATAGGGCTAAAGAGAGCAATTTCATTTGTTTTGGTTATATAAATAGAAGTGGGATTGCACTGGCTCATATGGTAATTCTATTTTTAAATTTTGGGGCAATCTGCACACTATTTTTCATAATGGGTGTACCAATTTACATTCCCACCAATAGCTTTTCTCCACATCCTCACCAACATTTGTTATCGCTTGTCTTTTTGATAATAGCCATCTTACCTGGTGTGAGGTGATAACTCATGGTGGGTTTGATTTGCATTTCCCTGATGGTTAGTGATGTTTAGCATCTTTTCATATACCTGTTGGCCATTTGTATGTATTATTTAGAAAAAATGTCTATTCAAGTCCTTTGCCTATTTTTTAATTGAGTTATTTGGTGTTTTGCTATTGAGTTCTGAGTTCCTTATATATTTTTGATATAATTTCTTATTGGATATATGGTTTGCAAATATGTTCTTCCATTCAATAGGTTGCCTTTTGATTTTTTTTTTCCTTTGCTATGGAGAAACATTTTAGTTTGATGTAGTCCCAATTTATAACTTTTTGTTTTTTGTTTGTGTTTACTCAAGTATGATTAATGTATGGTGATATGTTAGTTTCAGGTGTGCACTATAATGATTCAATAATTCTAAACATTTCTCAGTGTTCATCAATATATGTGTACTCTTAATCTTTTTTTACCTATTTTGCTCACCACCACCACCCCCAACCTCCCCTCTGGCAACCACTGGTTTATTCTCTGTATTTAAGATTCTGTTTTTCTCCTCTTTTTTTTTTTTCCTGTGTTTGTTCATTTGTTTTGTTTTTTTAAATTCCATATGTGAGTGAAATCATATGGTATTTGTCATTCTCTGACTGAATTATTTCATATAACATTATGCCCTCTAGGTCCACCCATGTTGTTGCAAATGGCAAGATTTCATTCTTTCATATGCTGAGTAATATTCCATTGTACATCTATATACCACACCTTCTTTATCTATTCATCTATCCGTGAACACTTGGGTTGCTCCAGTAATTCCACCACTTGTTAATTTTTGTTTTTGTTGCCTGTGCTTTTGATGTGAAAAATAAAGTATCATCGCCAAGACCAATGTCAAGGAGATTTTTGCTTATGTTTTCTTCTAAAAATTTTACAGTTTTCAGTCTTATGAGCAAGTCTTTAATCCATGTCACATTAATTTTTGTGAATGGTGTAAGATAAGGGTACAATTTCATTCTTTTGCACATCATAGCTCTTTTTAATCTGTAGAATCTGCTGTGATTTCATCTTTTTTATTCCTGTTATGATTGTGTGTGTGTGTGTGTGTGTGTGTGTGTGTAGTCTGTCTTCCTTTCCTGCACAGTATAACCACTAGGTTACTTTATTTTTTGCATGACTTTATACAGGGGATTTATTTTCAACTGTATAATTATGAAGTACAAGACCATGTCTTCTTTTTCTGAGCTGGCAGTAAAAGACCAGCTTCTGGTTGTTACAACTTGCCCTAAAATCTAGTGACCAGCCAGACACCATCTTTCAGTTTCTGCTGTGGCTTTAACTTTCTTTTAAATTCTGTTATTGGGATTTTTCCTCTCTTTCACCCTTAGCTCTTATAGGGTAAAAAGAAAGGTAACAATTTACTATTAGCTATTAACTAATTTTTCCATGTTTTCATTCACACACTTGCACATACATATACACAATGTTCTTTTTTTCTTTTAGGTATGAATTACTTAAATTTTATCATAAATTTCATTTGATGTAGGAAAATTAGAGATGTAATGATCAATGGGATGAGAAAAGTTTCACAACTTATTTATCAAGGTTAAATAATATGAAATACCACTCTGCACTGACAGCAGCCTTTTTAAAATAACTTCTCATTCCAAGCGTGTTTACCATGGCTTTGCCTACAACTCTAATTTCTGGTTTTTTTGTTGTTGTTTTTACTTCATTATCCTACAACCTTTTGATGAGCTCCTATATAACCACCTTACACCTATTTATATTGCTGGGTCATTTCCTAAATGTCACACCTCAGCCTAAGTATTAATTCACAAATAGTAAGTAGTTATACTCCTCCTCAAAATTCTCTGTTGGAGCACTTCATTGTCTTTAGAACACTTTTCATGATCTCTTTGTATTTGGGAAGTTTGTTTTAAGTCTTTTGTATATCTTCTTTCTCCCCTTCTGTAATGGAAGCTCCCGGTGTGAATAAAGTCCATTTCTTCATGCATGCCACTACATTTTCATCTTCTGTTCATGTGCTTGACACATGTGTATGCTGAATTAATATTTGTTAATTGGATGAGCTGATTTGATGAGAAAGTTAAATAAATGTGCTTTATGTTGATTGCATCAGAAATACTATGGCTATAGAATTAGAGCATGTCAAATATTAAACCAGAGAGTGCTTCTAGCTTGATCTTTCTTTACAGTGTTGCATGGTTCTTAGCCAATTAATCAGTATGGATAGTCTTATCAATGACATATCAAAATGACATAAAATATGCTTAACATAAAAACTATTGAAATATAAAATTTTATAGGAACAAAATGTTTTATTATTTGCTTTTGTTAACTTCTTGTATGATGGTTTTCCTTTCAATCTTCTTTATTTTAGTATCCAGATGCAATAACTTTGGAGGGATTTTCAGTTATTATAGCTCAACTACTTGGGCTTAAAATGGGATTAACATATGATGATATTAATAACTGTTCTTGTCCAAGAGCTACATGCATAATGAATCATAAAGCAGTGTAAGACCTTTTTTCTTCTTAATTAATTTCACATATATATTTGTGAAGCTGTTTACAAGATGTGATGAATTTTTCACTCTTTATATTCAACTCCATGCTGAAAATTGGAAAGGTGTGTTGTGCACAAAGAGATATCACACTAACAAATTTGCCTATGTGATATGACTCCAAAAAAGTGGTAAATACCATGATTAACAAATGCTCACTTGAGGGAATTAGAGGGAAATTTTTAAGATTTATGAAGACTGTGAAATATTATATAAATATGGTACTGTTGTTTTGGTTGTTGTAGCATATTGCATTCAAAGCAAACATACCTAAAATTACCCTCAGTGATATAGTACTGGCAGCTTTGGCTAGAATTTTAAGAGAAAGAAAAAGGAGGAAAGGTTTGAGGAGGAAAAAAAAAGTTCCCTTATTTACAGATATTATGATTGACTACCTGCATTTATCAACAGAATCAGTATGCAATTAGAACAACAACAACATTAAAAATGTATTAGAATGGGAGAAACTACATATTATCTATAGACTGAAAGAAAGAGAGGGAAAAGATGACGGTGTTGGGTATAATGAAGACTTAAGAACAAAATCATTGAGTAAATTAGAGAGGATAGCATTTAGTGCATAAGTAGAGGGGCTGACTTTTATTGTCAAGTAGTGTGATAAGATATTAGCAGAGTAAACAGATAAAAATGTAGGTAATTTGGTTAATAGAGGTATAAAGATGAGGGCAATTTCTTCTGATAGGAAGTTCAGAGTAAGGAGTATAAGAGTTTGGATAAAAGATGTGAAGCACTTGTCTTGGAGCATAGAAATTAGAAATGACTTAAGAATGTGATAGGATTGTTGGGCCTTTTGAAAATATACTTAATATGAATTCAAACAGCATGTTATTTATTTTGGTCCATATAATTTCAGCTACCAAATTGTATATATAAAGAAAGTAAATAGTTGAGGTTTTGCCAAGTTAATGCCCATGGGATTCAAAAAGAGTTAGAGTTGCAGGAAAAGTTATGTTTCCCTAAAATAATTATTTCAATTTTTCCTACCCTGCTCTTGGAGGTTGGGATTAGAAATTACTTTGAAATGGCTGCCTTAGCTCAATTTACACTATAGTTGTCTTTAGACCTGGATGGTAATCTTCCCTACAAAAAACAAATCAATTAAGATTTACTTTGAAATGCCTTGTCTATTAAAATTCTATATGCTTAGGCTAGCACAGTCATTTCTTCCTTTTCATGGCCATCTTGTAAGCAAAGATTTAAAAAAATAAATTGCTTTGTACACACTTTAAGCAAAAGTTCCAAGTTCTAATTAATACTTTTAATTTTTACTCAAAAAGCATGTGACCCAAGTAGAAAATAACCTGTTTCTGTTTTTTCTTTTTAAGTTTTATTTAAATTCTAGTTAATTAACATACAGTGCAATATTGATTTCAGGATTAGAATTTAGTGATTCATCTAAGTGTCTATTTCAAAACTAATTCTGTATAAAAAATATCGGTGCTCAAAATTTGTAGCTTTTTGCCTAAGAATGGCCTGCAAAAGTGGAGTGTCACTGATACCTATTGAAACAAAGTAGTTAAAAGTAATAGAAAATTGCTTAAATAATATTATTCCTTGTGATATTCTTCCCACTTTCCCCTATTTATTCCATTACAAATGCCTAAGTCAGTGAAAGCTAAAGCATGCCTTTTTTTTTGTTTTTTTTTCTCACTCTCCCATCTCCAAAACCCTAGCAGCTATACATTTATTTCCTTGGAGGCTCAGCTATTGCTGTTTTGGAGTTATTGGTTCAGACATGATTGCTTAGACTGGCACTGTACAATAGAAATAAAATGTGACCCACATATGTAATTTTAGATTTTCTAGTAGCTGAATTAAAGTTTTTTAAAATCAGATGAAGTTAATTGCAGTAATATATTTTAATAATACATTTAACTCAATATTTAACTCAATATTTAACTCAATATATCAAAAATATTATGATTCCAACATTCAGTCAACATAAAAATTGTTAACTGGATATGTTACATTCATGTACGTGCATGTGTATTGATAGAGGATGTATATGAGAGAAAAAGAGTCCAGGATTACACCAATGTTATTAACCTGAGAAACCAGAAGAATAGAGTTGCCTGGAACTGAGAATAGTGGATGGCACAGTCTTGGCTGAGAAGACCAGTAGTCAATATTGTACATAGTATATTCAGAATGTCTATTAGAGATCCATTAGACACATCTTTTAGATATTCCACTAGAAATATAGCTATAAAGACCTTCACAGAACTTATATTTTAGGGCAAAATTTAAGTTATATAAAAAATTTAAGTTATATAAAAACATTTAAAAAATACAAATGAGCTTATTTTTACATGATGCAAAAGTACCATGTAGAATAATAAATATTGACAGGGGAAGGAGAATGTGGGAGGGGACACAATTTTATATAATGTCAAGAAAGACCTCTTTGGAAGGTAACATTTGAGTAGACATCTAACTGAAATGAGGGAGGGAAGCTTTGGATATATGAGAGAAGAGCATATTAGATAGAAAGAAGGATAGATAATAGTGATAAATAGGTAGATATTTAACTATTACACTTTATTGCTTCCCTGGAAAGGTACATTTTCAATGACATTTTTAAAAAAGCATGTTAAAGATAAATGATGATAAATTAAAATTTAATCATGCTTGTCTTCATCTCTGCTCAAGTACCAGTTTTCTATTTGCCATCTTGCAATTCATATCATTATATATGGGGGCATTGTTTAGGTGGAGTTTTATTAGCCTGAAGATTTACCTGAGGATTATTATTTCATTGTAGGGGTTCCAGTGGTATAAAGATTTTTAGCAACTGTAGCGTACATGACTATAGATATTTTGTTTCAAAATTTGAGGCTAAATGTCTTCAGAACTTTTCAAATTTGCAACCATTATATCAAAATCAATCAGTATGTGGTAATGGGATTTTGGAACCTAATGAAGACTGTGACTGTGGCAGCCAAGAGGTAAGCAATAAAAATTGGAATTTGAGCACAAATTCTTGTGTTTCTAATAAGTGGTTGTCATGGTATATATGGAATAATATATGCAACTATGTCTTTAATATAGAACCTAGATATGAAATGAGTGTAAGTTGAGGGTATATGAATAACTTTTCCATCCCTCTTCAGTTGAGAAAACAAATGAGTCATGAAAATTTGGTTTGCATATACTGTTACCAAGTATGGCAGCAGACAGGTTTTGCATATGTAGGCTAAGTGGTGGGCTTGTTATCCTCACCTTATTTCCTAACTCATGTGGCCCCAGTCTGTTTTCTCTACAAACTTCTCCTGAATTTGGACCAAATTTTCCCATCTCTTTTGGTTGCAAGAATGGTGTAACATTATAATAGATCTTTCTTAATCCTCAAGCATTCTTACGTTTCTAAGTTTCAGGATTATCAAAACTTGTTCTATTTGCTCACTTCTAAATATAGATAACCATTCTACCACAGTCCTATTAACAAAATACTCTCTGTACACTATTCTCAACAGATAAGACCACACATTTAATCTAGTGTCATTGTTACGTAATATTTTGCATTTCCCCTCTATTTAAATAAAATAAAACTTAATGATTAGTCCCCCAGCAGTTACATGAATTTCCTATCCACCTACAAAAAGAGCTGACCACCAATTGTTTACATAACATTAAATCCCTACAAATTATCTTAATCCCTCACTATTCCTAGAAGTTTATATATATGTGCATGTGTGTGTGTGTGTGTGTAGGGTTTCCGTTTATCTCAGGTCTTTCTTTCTTTTTAGAGAATGGGGTGGGGAGGGGCAGGAGAGAGGGAGACAGAGCATTTCAAGCAGGCTCCACGCCTAGTGTGGAGCCCAATGGGGGGCTTGATCTCATAACCCTGAGATCATGACCTGAGTCAAAATCAAGAGTCAGACACTTAACCAACTGAGCTACCTAGGCATCCAGTTATCTCAGATTTTCTAATGTCATTTTACTTTTCTGATTAGTGGTACTATGCTCATCTCATATTTATAACCTCCTAAATATGGTGCCCACTGCCTCCCAAAATATCTGGTTATTTTTAATGAACAATAGAAAAAAACAACATAATCTGGAGCTGGGTCTGCACATTATGAGCTTCCACAACTACAGGCTGTAAGCAGAGTGTCACTTATAGTAGATATTGTCAGTGTCCTACCAAAATCTTAGCATTGATTGTTCCTGGAGAGAGTATTTGCTTCAAGTATCAGAGACTTTTTCTTGGAGTGTTTCTTCTGGTCTCAGTAGCATGCTCAGCTTTTAGCAGGATGGGCTTAAAGCACTTGAGGCTAATGATCAGTCCTCAAATAATTATGAAGGGTAGTTGGTGAATAAATGCCTCATATTCCTTACCCCTTATAAGGAAATTCTCTGAGATATGCTCTATATGAGATTTCTGCAAACTTCCCGGTGGGCCAAAGTCAGCTGCCACCTATTTTTGTAAATGGAACTTTATTGGAATGCAGCTATGCCTATATGTTTGCATACTGTCTATGGCTACTTTTGTGCTATAATGGCAGAGTTGAACATTTGCAACAGAAGCCATACAGCGCACTATTTTAGCAAAGTTGCAAATATTTGCTATTTCGTCCTTTACAAAAAATGTTTGATGCCCCCTGTTTCATATCATTTCCTAGAGGTACCTGTGGAATTTAGCTTTATCTTACAAGAGCAGTAAGCAGGGGCGCCTGGGTGGCACAGTTGTTAAGAGTCTGCCTTCAGCCCAGGGCGTGATCCCGGCATTCTGGGAACGAGCCCCGCATTGGGCTCCCTGCTCAGCGGGGAGCCTGCTTCTTCCTCTCCCACTCCCCCTGCTTGCGTTCCCTCTCTCGATGGCTGTCTCTCTGTCAAATACATAAATAAAATCTTTTTTAAAAAATCAGTAAGCAACTCACAAACCCACACATACTGGCTTGCTTCCCTTCCCTATATCTGTACTCCCGTGACAGTGTTTGGGTGGTAGGTAGAATAGACCTTCGAAGATGTCCTCACTTCAATTCATGGACTTGTGGATATGTTAATTTGCACAAGTAACTAAGGTTATGGACTTGAAGATGGGGACATTATCCTGGGGTATCTGGGTAGGTCCAGTCCAATCAAATGAGTCCTTAAAAACAGAGAACATTCTCCAAGTGAAGTCAGAGAGATGTAGCAGAAGACTCAAAAATACTTGGAGACAGAGACCCAACCTGCTGTTGCTGAAGGAATATACATAGAAGCACAGGAGGAATGCAGTTAGTTTCTAGGAGAAAAAACATGCCCTTGGCTGATAGTCAGCAAGGAAACAGAACTCTCAGCCCTATAACCACAGAAATCAAATTTGGCGAACAATCTGAATGAGACTTGAGGTGAAATGCTTCCCAAAGCCTCTCCACATAGCCCTATTGACATGTTGATTTTAGCCTTGTGAGACTACAAGCAGAGGATCTGGACTAGTTTATGTACTTGAACCTCTGAGCTATAGACTATGAGATAATTATTTAATTATTTTAAGTTGCTAAGTTTTTGGTAATTTGTGACAGCCTCATTAGGGAGCTATTATGCTTATACATATCCTTGTTTCAGAGTCTGTTTCTTGGGCAACTAAAACCAAATCAGCTGGTACCAGAAGATTCCTAGGAAGCAGACACCTAGGATAGGATTTTGAAAGTGGATGTATTGTTCACCAGACGGCAAAATGTACTCATTTCTCGGTTTAGGACATTTGAAATTATGGACTTTAGAAACTTAAATCTTCAAATTTCTGGGAAACCCCTGGGCTGGGAAGTGACTGCTAAGCCCATGGTGGAGGAAGGCAGCCTCACATTGCCTAGAGATGACACAAAGACTCCACATGAAATGGATGTCTCACAAGATGATGCTTGTTCTTTTTAAGATCTGTCCCTGCATTCTCTCATTGGTTCTAGACTATGTCAAGTCTGACCATAGCCCAAGTGAGGCAGTACTCTCTGCTATTACAATAAAGAGATTATTTTTAAGAACTTGCTGATATGTATAGACAAAAACCTGGATAATATGCCAGGAAGGAGGCTAAGAATGCTGGCTCCAAGGTATTACTATATAAGCCTGGATAAGTTAGAGTTTATTGATGGGGGGTACTCTCTGGTGAATCAAGATTTGATAGGCAAGGAGACCCATGGCCAGTCTTGATTTGCTGTGGATGAATCCTGGGTATGCCAGAACTTCTTTATTTTTATTTTATTTTTTTATTGTCAGAACTACCTTAATAGAGAAATATGGAAGGGGTCAAAAGCTCAGAATAGTGGTCATATTATAATAAAATATAAGAATACAAATTCAGCATCCAATTATTTGGGTGGCTCTCAGGATACTGCTTTTACTAAGGCAATGAAAAAAAAATGTACTACAGAAGAGATACTAACATTGTTGAAAATCTCAATGGTAGCTTTCTTCTATAGATAACAGTTGATGGCTGGAAGTGCCATTACAGAACTGGGCACCCTGGTGTCACTAGAAAACACTGAATATCAAAATAGCAGAGGCCAAGTGGCAGTGCTTAAAATAACAGCCAAAATGGATGAAATTAGCGTAAAGGGAAGAGAGGCATAGATGGCAACTACTGGTTTTGACTTGCATGGATTTATACTGATAGTTAAGAAAGATCTGGGTAGTCAATTACCATATTTCTTAGTGTATATAACTAAAATTTTTAAAAAGTGAGCAGAGGATTGATGCCAATTGTTACAGATCTCTTGCTAATCTCTTGCTACATTTTCAGACCCAGCCAGTTTCAGAGCTTGGGCTCATTGCTCAGATAAAGGATGAAATCCTACAATGCTCAGTAAGGAGAGAAAGCAGCAATTTCCTCAATCATTCCCCTCTCCAACAGAGTGACCATAGTCTTTTACTGAAGTAACTGTGCACTAGGGAATGGGGAATACCCAGACCATTGTAAAATGATTCAATACAGAATCTTTGCTCATTGTACTCACATGAGAGGACCCAAAACATCATCATAAAGTGAGGGTAGAGTAGAATCCAGTAACACATGGAGTCCTTGAAAAAGGCCATCTCACAGCAGGTTCAATGGACTCAAGTTTCGCACAGATTCTGCATCTAAGCATCCTGCAAACTAATGTAAGTTGTTTGAATAAATAGATAGATAGATAGTTAGAAGTGCCCCTATTGACACTAATAAAAATTCAATAATAACAGTAACTAAGATGGGATGTCAATATAGATCTTATGTAATATGACATTAAAATGATAACATGATACCATGAACAATGTTATACTACTAAATTTAACAACCTAGGTTAAATGGACAAATTCCTTGAAAAAAAAGCATTTGCAAAAGCCAACATGAGTAGACATTTAAAATGTGAATAGCATTAAGAAAAATATGCTAAAGAAATCCTATCTATATTATCAAAACTTCTCATCAGAGAAAAGTCCATACCACATGGCTCCGCTGGTGATTTTTTTTAATTAATCACAGCATAGAGAATATAGTCAATGATACCGTAATAGCATTGTAGAGTGACAGATGGTAGCTACACATGTGGTGAGCATAGCAGAATACATAGAGAAGTTGAATCACTATGCTGTACACCTGGAAACTGATGTAATGTTGTGTGTCAACTATCCTCAAATTAAAAAAAAAATGCTGATTTTATACATTTTTTAAATTATAGAAAAAAGGCAATATGTTCTAATTCATTTTTTCATCTAGAAATATAAACTAAGTCTTTTCATCCACTTTAATAATTTGGGACAATTACCATCCCTAACAAATTAAACACAAATGTGCATACACAAACACACACACATACTGTGATTAAAATGAGGTGGTATTGGCAAAAAAACAAAAAACAAAAAACAATTTTAAGTGAATATAGTCCATACCTTAATCATTGCTTGATCACCAGTACATAGACTAGCATCTGGTACATACAGGGTACTCAACAAATACTTGTTGATTCAATGAATGCACGGATACTGTAATTTATAAGTATGTATCATTTGTATCAGTGAATAAGGATTACTATATTTAGAATAGCCATTAATCATAATAGTACTTGGAGAGTTTATTTGAAAGTTTTTCTTAATGAAAGCTGAGGAAGAATACAAGAAACTTTTTATAGAAAGAGTTGATTTGGAGGAAATCTTGCCTTTATAAACATCAAACATAGTTTGAGGCTGTTAAATTGCATTCACTGTTGTATTGGGCAATTGGCATAAGAAATGAAATTTGACATCTATATATCTGTATCTATTTATGTATCAATACATATCTATCAAGCGATTTAACTATCTAAATATGTAAAAAGTTATATAGATATATAACATTCATTTTCAGGATGGAAATAGATAATGTCAGAAGCATTTATCTATAAATCCAGTGCATCCATTATGAGAAAGGGAGAAGCAACCCCTGATAATGAAGGGTCTGGACTAGTAATATCAGCTGGGCCTTGGTGTTGTTAGGAGCTGGCCTGACATGCATGGGTTGTAGGATTCTCCTGTTGAACATAACCTTCTTTTCTGACAGCATCTAATCTGGCAAAGCCCAGATTCCTTATATGTCCCAAATTACCCAACACAAGCCCAAATTCTGTAATTATACCCTCTCATTGAAAAGTACCACAGTTTCCCATGGTGTGTGTTCTCTTTTGCTGACACTAGTAATAAATCCAACTTGTTGAACTACAGATGTGTTCCAGGTGGTCTTTGGCAGAATGGCATGGACACCTATATCTTCATCAACATCCCTTATTTTATACAAATTAAATTATGTTTTATACATCCACCTACACATGTGGAGTGTACATTTGTTCTTGTATACACAAACGTAATGACAAGAAATACATATTTGAGCAAATATCTCACAAAATACAGAGGGATACATTTCAGAAAAAATAAATCTGTAAGTTTTAAATAGCAATAAAAATATAATAATAAAGTATTGACAATAGTCTTTGCATAATGGAGGTCTTGGTAAAGAGACATAAAACCCAATAGTCATAAAGAAAGATGAACATCACAAATTTCACAAAATGACAGGCACCCTTAACAAGACAAACAATAGACTGCAAAGAAATATTATAAACATATAGAAGAGAGAAAGGATAACTGCATATTATGTAAAAGTTTCCCCCACTATATAGTGGGGAAAAGAGGGAAAAGCAAACAAAATACTCAACGTGTCAAAAGAAATGATTATTTAATTCATAATGTACAAAATGAAAATTCATGCTCACATTCACTAGTAATTAGAGAAATAACAAAAAAATGAGACACAATTTCCCCATTAGTTCATTGTAAATTAAACTGATTTTTTCATAATTAATATTGATAAATATGGTTGGAAGGGTATCTTCATTTACTGGCCATGAAAGAATACACACACACACACACACACACACACACACACACTCACATAGTGATATTGAAGTTATCCCTGGAGAATCTAGGAAGTATAGCAACAACTTCAACTTTTACTCTATATTTTCTATGTTATTTCTAGGATGGAAATATTTATAAATACATAGCTATTGACATAAAGACATGAAAAAGCAGAAACAAATAGAAAATTAGAAATCAAGAAGAATCGTACCTTTATGCTAAGGGACAAGATCTTTGAAACTAGTTTTTTGAGTAAATAGAAAATGTTTGAGTTTTAAAAAGTGTTAAGAATATAAAAATACTAAAGAATTATATAAATGTAATTTATTTACATGGAAACAATATTTAGTTTATTATTTAAATTATTACCTCATTTGACTAACTGTTGACTGCCATTTACCTTGTAAAAATACATTGGGGCCCTAAGGGTGCTTGGGTAGCGCAGCGGTTAAGCGTCTGCCTTCAGCTCAGGGCGTGATCCCGGCGTTGTGGGATCGAGCCCCACATCGGGCTCCTCCACTGGGAGCCTGCTTCTTCCACTCCCACTCCCCCTGCTTGTGTTCCTTCTTTCGCTGGCTGTCTCTCTCTGTCAAATAAATAAATAAAATCTTAAAAAAAAAATACATAGGGGCCCCTGAGTGGATCAGTCCGTTAAGCATCTGCCTTCAGCTCAGGTCATGATCTCAGGGTCCTGGGATGAAGCCCCGCATAGGGCTCCTTGCTCAGTGGGGTGTCTGCTTCTCCCTCTTCCTGATCATCCCCCTGCTTGTGCTCCTTCTCTTGCTCACTGTCTCTCTCTCTCTCTGTCAAATAAATAAATCTTTAAAAAATTAAGAAAAAAGAAATATTTTAAAAATTTAAAAGTAAAATACATATATTTATTAACATATTTTTGTTAGTTTCATTATAGTAAAACATGACATGATTATTAAACTAAATGTATTTTAATTGTAATTATTGCCTAACTCTACTTTAACTTTATTCACAAATGAAACCTGAAAAAACAAATCACTAAGAAGACAATTGGGGAAGGTTTTCTCTTGGAAACTCACTTTTCTTCCTCAAAAATATATTTCCATGTTGGTAGTTTATGAATTAATTACCAATAATTTTAAGTAATAAATGTTACTGATCAACTGCTATTTTAGATGTTATTTAGTTCCTATATGTTCTTTTGGACATTCTAGAAATAATAAAATAACAAAACTTCACTGAATATATTGTATAATTGAAAAGTTGAACAGGAAAGTGTATCAATAGAAGCTAAGATTAATATATAAGAGCTAAGTGGCTGAACTACAATGATATTTCTTATGAAATTTTAGGAATGTCAGTTTAAGAAGTGCTGCGATTTTAATACATGTAAACTGAAAGGCTCAGCAAGATGTGGTTCTGGACCATGCTGTACATCAGACTGTGAGGTAAGTTTCCAACATTTATAAAGTGGAAATTAAACTGTGATCATAGATGTCTATATTAATTAAACCATTGTGGAGTAGATAAAAAGAATATAGAAGTAATTCAGTGTAACGAAATGGGGAGTCCATAGAAACAACCACAAGTAAAAAGGAAAACTACTATGAATTAAAGAACGCACTGCAGGTGGGCACTGATTATTCTGCTGTGTTCCAACCACAGTTTACCATCTTCTAAATTATCAGGTAAAGAAAGAGTAAACATATACAGTACTATATCAAAATAGTATCAATCTTCAAGGAAATTGTGAAATCAAATAAATGGCAAATGACCATGGAAAAATTGTGTAGCAGACAGAATGTATACCATACAGAATATGCAAAGAACTCTCAGACGTTGATAAATAAAAGGCAAATCACACACATTCACACACACACACACACACTCTCACACACACACACAGGCAAAAGGGATGCTCAGGCAATTTATAACAATGAAAGTAGAATTGTTCAATATGTGTACTTCATGTGCAGTCATTAAGGTAAACACAAATAAAATACAGTATCATATAGTAATACAGTATCATAAAGTAGTCATCCACCTGGTAATCTTAAAAATAACAGTGTCAGATATTAACCAAAGAGAAGGGATAAAGATCGTTTCTGGAGAGTGTTTGTGGAATTCTTAAAAAATTATACAAACTGGCTTTTTATTACTCACAAATTATGAAAAATTTTAAACTATTTGTCTCAACCCTCCAAAAAAGTGTGCTCTCTCTTTACAGTCTTTAGTGGCAGTACATTTTGATGGTATAGAAACTAACTCACAAACATTCCATATAACTTGGTTAGAATGTACAAAGACACGGCAGAATCCCTACAGTGATTTTAAAAAAAAATACAAGTTTAAGTGTTACTGAAGTTGTATAGACAGTGAGGATTACAGAATAAGTAGTAAACACCTGTGTATAATTTTGCAAAGCAAAAATGATCAGTTTTGTATGTTTTCACTTTGTTTCAGCATTTCCAAAACACTTTTTTTTAAGTATTACTTTTTTTATATATAATTTTTATTTTGTTATATTAGTCACCATACAGTACTTTTAAATGCAAAAGTTGAGGGACGCCTGGGTGGCTGTTTGGTTAAGCATCTGCCTTCGGTTCAGGTCACGATCCCAGGGTCCTAGGCTCGAGCCCTACATCGGGCTCCCTGCTCAGCAGACAGACTGCTTCTCCCTCTCCCTCTGCTCCTCTCCCCCTACCCGTGTTCTCGCTTGCTCTGCTCTCTCTCTCTCTCAAATAAATAAATTTAAAAATCTTAAAAAAAAATCCTGCAAGAGTTGAAAATTTTCCAGTTACCTGAAACTTCAAAAATCTATTGAATTAAAAAAAAAAAAAACTCTAAAAAGCAGCATCATTCAAATAGTGGTTAACTCACAAATGTATGTGCAACAGCCACAGCTAACCTCACTATTAGGCATGTCAGAGTACAATCCAAGGCAGAGCCAGTGGCAAGCACCTCTGACAGTTAAGAGGAAAGGGCATGAGGAATGGTATGCAGCTCCGGGCATCCAGGTGCTTGCTTGTGGAGAAAAGGGTCAAAACCGAAGTGACTTTCCTTACAGAATCCAAGGTCCTAATTAAAAGCAGCTCCTTTAAACACCTAAATCCTTTTTGATTCTCTCCTCATCACTAAAACACATATGGTACAAAGTCTTCATACAAAAGAGAAATTTTTTGGAATTGTATTTTATCTCAGTGCTAATAACAAACAATTTAGCAGAAAGAACTACAAAATGCAAATTTTAAAAGGTTTTCTTATTAATAGAACTATTGATTAAGGTAGGAGCCAATTGGGTTTCCCAAAAACAAAACAATTCTTTTCTTTTTTTTTTTTTAAGATTTTATTTATTCGACAGAGATAGAGACAGCCAGTGAGAGAGGGAACACAAGCAGGGGGAGTGGGAGAGGAAGAAGCAGGCTCATAGCGGAGGAGCCTGATGTGGGGCTCGATCCCCTAACGCCGGGATCATGCCCTGAGCGGAAGGCAGGCGCTTAACGACTGTGCCACCCAGGCACCCCTAAACAAAACAATTCTAATGCACTTTAAATTAGAGATCAGATGTCAACACTATTTTATAAAGCCTTTAAAGAAGAAAAAAAAAAGACCATTGTATCCATATCAAAGTTTTGTTATAAGTTGACCTATTTCCAAATAACTGACATAATTTAGTATTTAAATTAGCTTTTTAAGAAAAAAAAAGCAAAAGCAAAGTGCCTACTGTGAACTATACACTTTATGATTGATACAGTAAATGTGTATTTTACCACAATTAAAAATGAAGAAAAGAAGGTTACCTTTTGATAATATATCAGGAACGACACCACAATATCAGGCAAAGCACAGGTGTGTAAGCCTGTTTTCTTATCAGACTTGCCCCAGAGATTGGTGAAGCCAGCTGAGCATCTACACCAAAGCTGAGGCAATGCCTGGGTTGTACTTCAAGATCACATTGACTGAGGGCTTTGGCGTCTACAGAAGCAGGGACATTCTCTCTCCAGCTGACTGTTCCTTCTGGAAGAGTCTTTGATCTGGGTTAATTGGCCATAGAGCTCATTCCTTTTTTATTGCTGAAAGTATTGCAGGTATCATAAGGTTGTAACAGAGTCTGTTAATACAACCTCTGGTCGAGGAACATTTCAGTCATTTTCACGTTTTGGTGATAAAAATACAGCTGCTGTAAATAATATTCCTAAGCATATTTTGTATGAGCATAGTTTTATTTCATTTATAAGATCGTTGGTTCATATGTTAAATGTATATGGAACTTTATAAGAAACCAGAGACCTGTTTTCTAAAGTAGGTACACTAGTGTCAATTCCTACCAGCCTTTTATAAGACCTACCGTTGCTCTGAAAATGAAATATAAACTCTAAAAGTATACAACACATAGCTTCGTTTTATTTTTGCTATTGGTTTTTATTTACACTTTAAAAGTCATTTTGCTGGTTGTCCCATAGTTTACAAATCTTTGATTAATCAGAGTCTGATTTCATAAATATACCACTTCACATGGAGTTAATGGGTCTTATAATAGGACACTCTCATGTACTAGAAATGCAAAATATATTTTTGCTTTATATAGTTTTTATCTTTCAGAAAAGTAAAATAAGGGAAAATTAATTTCATAATGAAAAATAATTATTCCATTTTTTACTCTTAATTTCCTTTTGTATTTTAGATTTCTGTTTATTACCATATTTTTTGTGCCTGAAGACCACCCTTTATGATTTCTTGTAATTTAGGTCTGCTGAAAATGAATTCCCTCAGTTATTATTTGCCTTAAGAAAGTCTTTATTTAAATTATGAATGAAAGGGGAGAGATTACGACCAACACGAATGAAATAGGAAGGATCATTAGAAACTTCTATCAACAACTTTATGCCAATAAATTAAACAACCTGGAAGAAATGGATGCCTTCATGGAAACCTATAAATGACCAAGACTGAAACAGGAAGAATTTGATTATTTAAACAGACCGATTAATTATGAAGAGATTGAAGCAGTGATCAAAAACCTCCCCAAAAACCAGAGTCCAGGGTCTGACGGATTCCCCGGGGAATTCTACCAAACATTCAAAGAAGAAATAATACCTATTCTCCTAAAGCTGTTTCAAAAAATAGAAACAAGGAAAACTACCAAACTCATTCTATCAGGCCAGTATTACCCAAACCAATCAAAGACCCCCTCAAAAAGGAGAATTACAGACTGATGGACGCCAAAATTCTCAACAAGATCCTAGCTAATAGGATCCAACAGTACATTAAAAGGATTATCCATCACAACCAAGTGGGATTCATCCCTGGGATGCAACATTTACAAATAGATGAGTGTGATAGATCACATCAACAAGAAAAGAGTCAAGAACCATACGATCCTCTCAATTGATGCAGAAAAAGCATTTGACAAAATACAGCATCCTTTCCTGATTAAAACCCTTCAGAGTGTAGGGATAGAGGGTACATTCCTCAATTTCATAAAAACTATCTACAAAAAGCCTACGGTGAATATCCTACTCAGTGGGGAAAAGCTGAAAGCCTTTCCCTTAAGATCAGGAGCATGACAAGAATCATCATTCTTATTCAACATAGTACTAGAAGTCCTGGCAACTGCAATCAGACAACAAAAAGTGATAAAAGGTATTCAAATTGGCAAAGAAGAAGTCAAACTGTCTCACTTCACAGATGACATGATACTCTATATGGAAAACCCAAAAGACTCCACCCCCAAATTACTAGAACTTATAGAGCAATTCAGTAATGTGGCAGGATACAAAATCAATGCTCAGAAATCAGGTGCATTTCTATACACAAACAATGAGACTGAAGAAAGAGAAATTAGAGAATCAATTCCATTTATAATAGCACCAAAAATCATATGATATCTTAGAATTAACTTAACCAGAGATAGGTAAAGGATCTATATTCTAGAAACTACAGATCACTCTTGAAAGACACTGAAGAAGACACAAAAAGATGGAAAAAACATTCCATGTGCATGGATCAGAAGAATAAACATTGTTAAAATGTCTATGCTATCCAGAGCAACCTACACTTTCAGTGCTATCCAGATCAAAATACCAATGACATTTTTCAAAGAATTGGAACAAACGGCCCTTAAATTTGTGTGGAACCAGAAAAGGCCCCAAATCGCCAAGAAATTGTTGAAAAGGAAAAACAAAGCTGGGGGCATCATATTGCCTGATTTCAAGCTATACTACAAAGCTGTGATCACAAAGACAGGATGGTACTGGCACAAAAACAGACACATAGACCAGTGGGACAGAATACAGACTCCAGAAATGGACCCTCGGCTCTATGGGCAGCTAATCTTTGACAAAGCAGGAAAAAACATCCAGTGGAAAAAGGACAGTCTCTTCAATAAATGGTGCTGGGAAAATTGGACAGCTACATGCAAAAGAATGAAACTTGACCACTCTCTCACACCATACACAAGGATAAACTCCAAATTGATGAAAGACCTCAATGTGAGACAGGAATCCATCAAAATCCTAGAGGAGAATATAGGCTGTAACCCCTTTGACATCGGCCACAACAACTTTTTTCATGACACATCTCCAAAGGCAGGAGAAACAACAACAACAAAAAAATGAACTTGTGGGACTTAAGATAAAAAGCTTCTGCACAGCCAAGGAAACAGTAAAAAAAACTAAGAGGCAGCCCACGGAATGGGAGAAGATATTTGCAAATGACACTACAGATAAAAGACTGGTATCAAAGATCTACAAAGAACTGCTCAAACTCAATACATGAGAAATGAATAATCAAATCAAAAAATGAGCAGAAGATATGAACAGACACTTTTCCAATGAAGACATACAAATGGCTAACAGACACATGAAAAAATGTTCAGCATCTAGCCATCAAGGAAATTCAAATCAAAACCACATTGAGATACCACCTCACGCCAGTTAGAATGGCAAATATTGACAAGGCAAGAAACAACAAATGTTGGAGAGGATGTGGAGAAAGGGGATTCCCTCTTACACTGTTGGTGGGAATGCAAGTTGGTACAGCCACTTTGGAAAACAGTGTGGAGGTCCCTTAAAAAGTTAAAAATTGAGCTACCGTATGATCCAGCCATTGCACTACTGGGTATTTACCCCAAAGATACAGACATAGTGAAGAGAAGGGCCATATGCACCCCAATGTTCATAGCAGCAATTGTCCACAATAGCTAAATCATGGAAGGAGCCGAGATGCCCTTCAACAGATGGTTGGATTAAGATGTAGTCCATATATACAACGGAATATTACACAGCCATCAAAAGGAATGATTTCTCAACTTTTGCTGCAACATGGACGGGACTGGAGGAGATAATGCTAAGCAAAATAAGTCAAGCAGAGAAAGCTGATTATCATAAGGTTTCACTCATTTATGGAACATAAGAAGTAGGAAGATTGGTAGGAGAAGAAAGGGAAGAAAGAAGGGGGGCTAAACAGAAGGGGGAATGATGCACGAGAGACTATGGACTCTGGGAAACAAACTGAGAGCTTCGGGGGGAGGGATGGGATAGGCTGGTGATGGGTATTAAGGAGGGCACATCTTTCATGGTGCACTGGGTGTTATATGCAAGTAATGAATCATGGAACTTTACATCAAATCTAGGGATGTACTGTATATATATATATACAGTGGAATATTACTCAGCCATCAGAAAGAATGATTACCCAACATTTGCAGCATCATGGACAGGACTGGAGAAGATTATGCTAAGTGAAATAAGTCAAGACAATTATCATATCGTTTCACTCATTTATGGAACATAAGAAATAGCAGGGAGATCTGTAGGAGAAGGAAGGGAAGAAAGAAGGAGGAGGTAAACAGAAGGGAGAATGAACCACGAGAGACTATGGACTCTGGGAAACAAACCGAGGGCTTCAGAAGGGAGGCGGGTGGGGGATTGGGATAGACCAGTACTGGGTATTAAGGAGGGCACATATTGCATGGAGCACTGGGTGTTATACTCAAATAATGAATCATGGAACTTTACATCAAAAACTAAGGATGTACTGTATGGTGACTAACATAACACAATTTAAAATTATTATTAAAAAAAGAAAGTCTTTATTTCTCATTAATTTTTAAAATATAGATTTTGTAGGTGTAAGATTTTAGGTTGAAATAATTTGTTGGTTTTTTAAAATTTTTTCATCACTTTTAAGACACCATTCATTTGTTACTCGTTTTTGTCTCAGTCTATTAAGTATTAATTCAATTAAACAGAAGCATGAGAGACTATGGACTCTGAGGAACAAACTGAGGGCTTCAGAGGGGAGGGGTGGGGGAATGGGATAGGCTGGTGATGGGTAGTAAGGAGGGCACGTATTGCATGGTGCACTGGGTGTTATACGCAACTAATGAATCATCGAACTTTACATCGGAAACCGGGGATGTACTGTATGGTGACTAACATAATATAATAAAAATATATTATTATAAAAAAATAATAAACAGAATTGTAGAGTGTGTGTAGGGGGGAAAGGGGTAAAATTCCCTATGAAAGGCAATAGATAAAGTATTTCACAGGCCACATAAATTTGACAATAACTGTAATCTTTATCTGAGCTATGCAAGGAGACCTTTCTACTTTCAGATAATAATACATATAATGATGTTGATAGCTATTACATACATTGTTTACCATGTGTAAACATGAAGTACTTTTTACTTTAACTCA
Organism: Ursus arctos; assembly: GCF_023065955.2. Lineage (NCBI taxonomy): Eukaryota > Metazoa > Chordata > Mammalia > Carnivora > Ursidae > Ursus > Ursus arctos. The sequence goes on from NW_026622952.1 coordinate 4,617,849, forward strand.
GGTTTTTTTTTCAAATTTTTATTTAAATTATAGTTAGTTAAAATACAATATTGGTGCAATATTAGTTTCAGGTGTAGAAGTAAGTCAGTGGTTCCCCACTCACATACAAAACCCAGTGCTCATTATAACAAGTGCCCTTCTTAATACCCGTCACCCATCTAACCCATCCCCCTCCACATCCCTCCATCAACCCTCAGTTTGTTTGTTCTCTATTATTAAGAGTATCTTATGGTTTGTTTCCCCTCTCTCTCTCCTTTTTACCCCTCTGATAGGTTCATGTTTTGTTTCTTAAATTCCACATATGAGTGAAATCATATGATATTTGTCTTTTTCTGACTTATTTCCCTTAGCATAATACATTCTAGCTCCATCCATGTCATTGCAAATAACAAGATTTCATTCTTTTTGATGGTTGAGTAATATCCTAATATATATATGTGTGTGTATACACACACACACACACACACACACACACCACATATTCTTTAGGCATTCATCAGTTGATGGACATTTGGGCTATTTCCATAGTTTGGTTATTGTTGATAATGCTACTATAAATATTGGGGTGCTTGTACCCCTTCAAATCTGTATTTTTGAATCTTTTGTGTAAATACCTAGCAGTGCAATTGTGGAATCATAGGGTAGTTCTATTTTTAACTTTCTGATGAACTTCTATACTGTTTTCCAGAGTAGCTGCACCAGTTTGCATTCCCAACAGTACAAGAGGGTTTCCCTTTCCTCACATCCTTGCCAACACCTGTTGTTTCCTGGCTTGTTAATTTTAGCCATTCTGATGGGTGTGAGGTCATATCTCATTGTGGTTTTGATTGTACCTCCCTAATGATGAGTGATGTTGAACATCTTTTCATGTGTCTCTTAGCCATCTGGATGTCTTCTTCGGAAAAATGTCTGTTCATGTCTTCTTCCCATTTCTTAGCTAGATTATTTGATGAAACATACCTCAACAACATAAAGGCCATGTACAAAAGACCCACAGCTAATACCATCCTCAATGGGGAAAAACTGAGAGCTTTTCCTTTACAGTCAGGAACAAGCCAGGGATGTCCACTCTCACCATTACTATTTAATATAGTACTGGAAGTCTTAGCCTCAGCAGTCAGACAACAAAAACAAAAGACACCCAATTAGGCAAGGAAGAAGTATGGCTTTCACTATTTGCAGAGATGTGATACTCTGTGTAGAAAACCCAAAAGACTCCACCAAAAAAATTGTTAAAACTAGTATATGAATTCAGCAAAGTCACAGGATATAAAATCAATGTACAGAAATCTGTTGCATTTCTATACACCAATAATGAAGCAGCAGAAAGAGAAATCAAGGAATCAATCCCATTTACAATTGCACTAAAAACCATAAGATATCTAGGAATAAACCTAACCAAAGAGGTAAAAGGTCTGTACTCTGAAAACTATAGAAAACTGGTGAAAGAAATTGAAGAGGATACAAATAAATGGGGGGAAAAACATTCCATGCTCATGCACTGGAAGAACAAACATTGTTAAAATGTTTACACTACCCAAAGCAATCTACTCATTTAATGCTATCCCTATCAAAATACCAACAACATTTTTCACAGAGCTAGATCAAACAATCCTAAAATTTGTAAGAATCCACAAAAGACCCTAAATATCCAAAGCAACTCTGAAAAAGAAAAGCAAAGCTGGAGGCGTCATGATTCCAGACTTCAAGGTATATTACAGAGCTGTAGTCATCAAGACAGTATGGTACTGGCACAAACACACATAGATCAATGGAACAGAATAGAAAACCCAGGGTGGACCTATAGCTATATGGTCAACTAATCTTTGACAAAGCAGGAAAGAATATCCAATGGAAAAAAGACAGTCTGTTCAACAAATGATGTTGGGAAAACTGACAGCAACATGTGGAAGAATGAAACTGGACCACTTTCTTACACCATACACATATAAATTCAAAATGGGTAAAAGACTTAAATGTGAGACAGGAAACTATCAGAATCCTAGAGGAGGACACAAGCAGAAAGTTCTTTGACTTTGGCCATAGCAAATTCTTACTAGACATGTCACCAAAGACAAGGGAAACAAAAGCAAAAATGAACTATTGGGACTTCATCAAGATAAAACCTTCTGCACAGCAAAGGAAACAACAAAACTAAAAGGAAATCTACAGAATGGGAGAAGATATTTGCAAATGACATATCTGATAAAGGGTAGTATCCAAAATCTATAATGAATATATCAAACTCAACACCCAAAAAAACAAATAATCCAGTTTAACTCGGTTTAATACTAACAACAACTTTGTGAGAGAATGATTATTATCCTGAGTTTACAAATGAAGCAACTGCAAATGAGAGAGATTATGTATCTCATCCAGATAAATAAGCTAGTGAAAATCCAAGCAAGAAATTGAAACCAGGCAGTTTGGCTTTTGGTCACTTCAAGAACAAAAAGGTAGAGGCATTGGTCCTCCAATTTTGAGGACTAGGTATGTGTTACCCTCCAAATGCAGATGGAGTCAGATGGCCTCCCAATGCAGACCACAGAACAGTTGTAAACCCTCTGTCAGAAGGGATCCTTTTATATCTGAGACAGACTTCTTTATGGCTTCAGGCTTCATAATGAATACTGTACCTGAGATTTCTTTCAGAAAACTCACAAACTCGGGAATTCTATGATTCCCCCAAATATCAATAATTAGGCATATTTTATTTGATAAATCTCTTCACTAAGTAAGAATAGTCATTCACAAGAACATGATTTTCTCTTTCTTTTTCCTCCTAGATATCTGTAGCAGGCACTCCATGTAGAAAGAGTATTGATCAAGAATGTGATTTTACAGAATATTGCAATGGAACATCTAGTAATTGTGTTCCTGACACTTATGCATCCAATGGCATGTTGTGCAGGTTGGGAACTGCGTATTGTTATAATGGACGATGCCAAACTGCTGATAACCAATGTGCCCAGATATTTGGAGAAGGTATTGCTCTTTCTTATAAATTTCTTTTACCTTAAATTTGGATTCCTCTGTATGATAAAATACATATCACACAACTCTAGAAGTGGAAGAACTTGAATCACAAGCTCAGTAAAGAATAAATTTGAATTAAGAAAGATGTTTTTATAGGATATCAGTATAGTATCTCCAGGATAATACTGTACATTCCTCTTCTCATGGTTTGATTTTTGCTTTTTGTACTTAGCAACCCGGGGAAAAATCCACGTTTACTACTCATAATTTGCATAGAGATTGGAATGGCAAGTCAGTAAATTATAGAAATATACTTAAATTTCTTTCGCTTCACATCTTCATGATATAATTTTAATGGCATAAAACAAGAAGTTCAGAGTGAATTTCATTCAAGTACAATCATATTTCTTAACTGAGAAAATGCTAGGATAACAGTAGTTATAGGCCACCGACCAAAATTCATTTTTATATTTTCTTTTGAAACAGTTTTTCCAATTCACGTAAGAGTTGTGCATATATGTTTGCTTTTTAGGCAGTAACTATTCATAATACCCCAATATGATTTTTTTAGATGGATTAAATGAAATTTGAGTAGATCAAAATTACTCGTTGGAATGTATTCAGATCAATCATTTACTAATTGAGAAAAAGTAGTATAAGCACCACTTTTCAGTTATTTGCCCAGCAGTAATAAGGTCTATAGTTTATACCAAATGACATGGTATGCAATCTACATTGTCTTTGTAATTATTTGAATCTTTTCCTTGGTACAAGTTTCAGATTAAGTGATTTAACCAGAGCTGCAGAGCTATAATCTCCCAAATCACAGATGAGTGGTATTTTCTGTAGGCTGTATTTTCAGGATTCCACTCTTCATTTGGTTGTTTCTTTGCTGTTTTACATTTTCAGTGTTTACTTTCATTTAAAAAATATTATTTGTCATTGTTACAGTAACTTTAGATCAAGGTTTAATATATCCTTTAAAAATAAAATTAAATAATACTCCCTATAAGATCCATTAAGGATTGTCCAGGCCATACTCTTCTTTTTCATTAAATAAATCTTTGATCCAGAATTGAGCTACTTGTCATCTGACATCTTTTTGAGTTCTAATTAAAATAAGGGTGTTTAGGTAAGACTTAACCATTAATGTGTATTTCCTCCTCTAATATATGCTCTAGTATCCCACAAAACTTACCCTACTGGGTCAAAATTTGATCTTTTGATGTAGTTCATTCAGTCATCCCTCCTTTCTTCATTTATTTCGCTCCTATCTGGAGGAGGCACTTTTTTCTTGTTCTTATGTTATGAAAAACTATAGGGCAAAAGACTGTACTTAAGACAAGGGCACATACAAGAACTGATAATATTCAACAAGATGAAAATTGTCACATGGCTATTGTTCTTATGGAGCTTATGATCAAGAGACAGAGTAAACACATAAATACAAAAGAAATATGAAACCTTTAATTGTGCTAAGTACAGTTATAGGAAAGAAAATAGAATGCTGGAAAAAAATGAGGTGTAATGGACAAGGAAAATACTGTCTTGCTGTCATCATTTCCAGCTGTCAGCTCACTCCTCCAGGATTTGTCTTAACTGCACACCTCACCCAAAAGTACACCTTTCCCAGGACAGCACAAATCCAGTAATTAATTGAGGTGGGGTATAAAGACCTGACCATTGTGGTCTAATCAGGCACAATTCAGGCACAATTTGTATGCTGGCAGACAGCTACCCATAGGGTTGGTCAAGTCTTTGTTGGGCCTGAAATTCTGTTTGACTTCTTATCTGCTCTGTCCTACTTTCTGCCTCTTACTTCCAGATGTTCTAATCACTAATAAATAGCTTTCACATTATACCTCATCTAGATGCTGGCTTCTGGAAGTTCTAACCATTAACAGTTGATCCTGAGAGTGGTGTGAAAAAATAGCCTATAAGATCATTTTCAAACTGAGTTACTTACTGCCAAGCTGTGAATGAGCATGCCATCTCTGGTGAAAGCCGATAATACCCTCACTGAGTGACTGGGATAGTAAAAGATAATCCATTAGCTGGTACAATTGAAATGTATGGGGGAAATAGTAACTATAAGGACAGGGGTATTAGATGGCTATTACTAAGCAACATTGAGATCTAAGAAAAGATAACAAAAAGGTGTTCATTTGAAATCAAAGAGTATGCTGAATGGCCCCCCTGTTAACTCATAATGAGGTTTTCATCTCTTAAAATGGGAGGTTAGACAGACTTAATTATCAAGTTGAAGGAACTTCGGAGGAGGTTAAATTCTCAGTCAATTCTGTTTTACCATGATTAATGTCCTGGCTGGAAAAGAATGAGAACTACAATTGGGATAGGAACAGTTGAAAATATGTTCTCCCCAATTTTAGCCTCCAGACTTTTCTGAAACTACTGAATTTACAAAATGGCACAGCTCTGGTCCCTCCCACTACCACCTGTGCCCAATTAAGAATGCTGTAAATATGTTCCCATTGTTTGATGATAATGTGGAAGTCTATCACTCATAACACAAATTGTATCCCCATTAGGATTTGTCTCCTACCTGTCTTGGACACTAAAGCTGAAAATTGAGTTAAGGCACAGCAAAATAGAGCCAGAATTTGCTGGAACTTACAAGGGAGTAAAAGAAATATACCCCAGTGGAGCTGTAGGTCCTAGCCGGCATTTACTGCCAGAATCAAGGGAATTTATATGGAATTGGATTCTGAGAGGGCTTGATCATAACATTGGATAGGGGAACATATGATTAGATAAGAGAGTTTATTGTATTGGGAACACTCTCCCAAGATAATAGGAATTAACACCCTGGCTAGGATCCTAGAAGATGGTAAAAATTTCTATTAGAATTGTTTCCAGAGACATGGAAAAAAATGGGATGGCTCACTGTAAGTGAAATTTAAATGATGGTATTGCCATGAAATAATGGAGGAAAGGAAGAAAAGTCTCAGGGAAATGGATATACTGTAATATATATGTTTAAGTGCAAGGCCAAATAGTCCCAACAAGAAGACCCAATGCCATAGGCAATGTGGTGCTGAGAGGTGTATCAAAATCACTTTAAGTGTTCAGGATGGCCTTCTCTGGAGGCCAGGGGTGATAGGAGAAGATGGTATTATAGAAGTAGGCTCACTGATAGCAATGGGCATTATTGATAAGGTCTCAAAAAAATCAAGGCCAGAGACCAGTGCTTGGCTTCCAGAAACCAGATGGATAAAATTATTGTAATAAGTGGTAGGGACAGAGCAGCAGACATGGATACCTAGTCCACAGACAATCAGGAAGATAGATAATAGAATATTACCCAATTTGTACCATCAAAGGAAATTAAAAAATGGATACTAGGGGACTGAGTAGAGTTACATTAATAAATGTCATAATTCCATGTCTAAATTCTGAATCTAAGCCAATTTTCAGAGCCAAAACTCATTGACTTAAGAGAGGGTTAGAGTCCCAGAAGGGAAACTACACAACACCTTGGCAAGCATATGTGCTAACAATTTCTCTAGCACATCCTCAGATGGACCTACAATCATTTAATTAGGTATCTGTTCATGTGGAAAATGGAAATACCAAGCATTTTGGAAACTAGTGGACAAAGAGTGTGCATTGACCCGGATAACCAGAAACCCAGTGTCATCACGGTGTCTCTGTGATAGTGGGGACTTGTAGGGGTTAGGGAATAGAGTTCTTGATAACTTTCAGTGCACAATGGGTCCACTATGTCCACAAATCCATTTGGAATTATCTATTAGTCCTAGAATATGTCATCAGGCTTGACATATTAATAGTTTGTGCAATCCTATCATTATGTCCTTGACCTATTTGGTAAGGCCATGGAGAAAGCCTCTGTAACTGTATCTTTTTAGAAATTAATGCTATTTTTTTAAAGTAGGCTTCATGCACAGCATGGAGCCCAGCGTGGTTTTGAGCTCACAATCCTGAGATCAAGACCTGAGCTGAAACCATAGTCAGATGCTCAACTGACTGAGCCACCTAGGCACCCCAAATTAATGCTACCTTTAAAGATCTAAAGGATCCAGAGGTGGTTAACTGTATATCTACATTTAATTACTCAACATGATTCTTGCAGAAACCAGATGGCATCGGAAGATAATCTATAGCAAATGGAGACAAGTAGTAGATTAAATAATTGCACCCACTATACCAGATTAACATGGCCTCAGATATGTGGTAGGAGTATAAACACTGATTTGACAAATATATTCTTTTCTGTTCCTATCTGAAAAAATAATTGGAAACAGTTTGCTTTCACATAGAATGTATAATGGCATTAATATTGAGTTTTGTTGCAAGTTATTTTTACTCTCCTGCTCTCAATCATAATGTAGTTGTAGAGATGTGGACATCCTAGAAAATATCACATTGTATACTCTATCAATGATTTTGTTCTAATCCAGCTAGATAATCAAAGCATCACTAGAATGCTGGAACATTAAATAAAACATATGTGTTATAAAGGGCAGGAAACAGACTTTCAAAATGCTTAGAAATTTGTCATCAGTAAAATTTTTGAGAGTCCAGTGATCAGAGGTTATGACCTGACATCCCTGGAAAGTAAAAGCAAACTGTATGTATCTTGCATCTTCTTGAACTAAAAAGGAACACCTGGTAGTTCTCTTTGGGATCTGGAGGCAATATATTCCACATGAGGAAGTACTGCTTCATTTCATTTACTAGATGACATGAAATGTTGCTAATGTTGAATGAGGTGAAAAACAGAAAAGGGCTCTGCAGCATGTCCAAGCTGCAATGCAAGCAGCCCTGCGTTCTGAATTATAAAACCCAGTAGCCTCAATAATATCAGAAGTGTAGGTTGTGAGAAAAAAAAAAACAACATAGCATGTGGGGCTTATACCAAGCCTCTTTGGGAGAATGACAGGGCAGGTCTCTAGGGTTCTGGAGCAAGGTTGTGCCATCTAAACTGCAGAACCATACCACTTTGACAAAACAACTCTAGTCACACTAGTGACCCCGGTAAAGATAAAGAATCTGATTTTCATACACCAAATAACCATGTGTTCAGAACTGTACAGCTTAAGCTCAATTATGTCAGATACACTAAGTTAAATGGTCAGATAGATAGAAGTCATTCATTCACCTGGATTCAAGAACAGGCAAAAAGAGAGGGCAGAAGAAAAAATCCATGAGCAGGAAATCCAGAACAGTACACTTTTCTCCCCTTTGCATCTCCCTCAGCTCACACCTATGGATACATGGGATTTCACCATGACCAAGTTACACAAGAAGAACAAGCCTAGGCTTGCTTTATAGATGTGTTGGCTCAGTCACTGGTTATAAGTCTGGTGGGGGCGGGGGTGGAGAACAGTAGCCACAGTGCAACCTCGCTTTGGAGGATGCCTTGAAAGATACTGACCATCTGGTTATCTGTTTTTTGTGGAAGGAGAATTGGCCAGAGGTAGGTTATAAAAATACTCATGAACAAGGACAAAGGGCCAGATTGTTGGTGGGGAGCCTGGATGTGGAAGGACTGGAAGATTAGAGGCAAGAGTTCTAGGATAGAAATATGTGGGTAGATACATGGAAATGAAAAATAATGTGAAGAGCTTTGTATTAATCTAGCAGGTTACCCACCAACAAGCACCCACCATTGAAGAGACACAGAATAATCAAATAAGCATAATAATTTGGCTAGTTTACATCAGCCAGCAACCATCATTATCCACCCCAATGCCTGTAAGATGGACACATTTCTAGGCTTTCTTGATTTTTTTTATTACTGCCTCTAAAATAACCGATTCTATCCTGAGTTTAGTTTATCTTTTTCTTGAGTACTTTCTGCCTTATGGTCAAATACAGCCAAAAATAACCAAGACAGATTCGGTGTCCCTACTTCTTTGCCTAAGACAACAAGTTTATTAAGGCTATTATCTGCCTTTCAGTCATTGAGAAGAGAGTTTCTCCAAGTGTTTCACCCTCACATAGCATGAATTACTCTTCTTTATCCAATGATAATTTTCTTATCACCTACTACCAGGCTTCAGTGACATTGCCACATATTTTGGGCATATCTTACAGGAGAACTCGACTTTTAAGTAGCAATTCATGTGTTTAATGAAATGGAAACTACCCTGAAATATCTCAGATTTATATATCCAATACAACTATTCTGCTATTCCATATTGCTTTGACTATGATACCCAGATGGACAAATTAACCTCTACTTAAAACATTATCTCCCATCAGAGAAAAAAAGAGAATATAACACTCCTTTTTTAAAAAAAGATTTTATTTATTTATTTGACAGAGATAGAGACAGCCAGTGAGAGAGGGAACACAAGCAGGGGGAGTGGGAGAGGAAGAAGCAGGCTCAAAGCAGAGGAGCCTGATGTGGGGCTCGATCCCAGAATGCAGGGATCACGCCCTGAGCCGAAGGCAGATGCTTAATGACTGAGCCACCCAGGTGCCCCAAGAATATAACACTCCTATTCACAAGTCCCACAAGACTTTCTGCCCATAAGTGACATGTTTCAAATCTCTCATTTCATTAAGAAGTTCAGATTACAAGGTGAAGCCTAATATTCATTGGATGAGGCAGTATGCATTCCCAGAGGGAGGGGCAGCAAATTATTTTTAACAATAATTTAATTTTACTACAATAGATATAATTTTTTTTTCTTTTTTCTGTTAGATAATTGTTTCTTTCTACTTGCATTCACAGGATACACATACAAGAAAAGAATGACTTGTTTCATGATATTTTGTTTATGCAGTAAAAGTTTATTGGATTTGTTATGAATAAAAATTTACTTTGGATTAAGTAATAATTTAACAGACATCTTTGCATTTTTAGGTGCTCAAGCTGCTCCATTTGCCTGTTTCAAAGAAATCAATTCTCGCATTGATAAATTTGGAAACTGTGGTTTTAAAAGTTCACAACCATTATCTTGTAATCAGAAGTATGTATACAGAAAATAATTGGTTTATTGAGTCATAAAAATTATAGATTGCTTGTCAAGAGACACTAAAGAGTAATGGACAGTAAATTGTATATCAGGAGAATATTTTCAAATAACATTATATATATTGTTCTTCAATGTAATTCAGTTTTCTTTTTCCCTATCTTTTCCCAGATATATTCTAATAATGAGACTAAACCAAAAAAAAAAAAAAAAAAAAGCTGATGCTTATTACCAGAGGTAGGAAGTGGGCACAAACTACCAAAAATCAGAAATTTGTGCACTGTATTGAGAATTAAAACGGAGTTTTTTTATTAAGTAGATAAATGATAATAATCTTAAAGCAAGTGCTTTGACTTTTAAGACATGAAATTATTGAGAGGAATAAATTTCCTTTTTTGTTTTGTTGCTTGTTTCCAAAATACTGATATGTAAAGCATGTCAGTACCTATGGAGGGCTGAATTGGGATTACTGGAATATTTTTAAGGGACTTATGAAATCCAATAAAGGAGAGCTTAATCCATAACAAATACTTCCTGAATTTCATGGGAGTATTGAAAACAAAAGAATCAAAATAATAATAATAACAAATACAGTAATAAAACATAAATAAAAATATAAATAATAATAAAAATAAATAATAAAAATAATAACAATTGTTATTATCGGCTGTTTTGTGAATCCTTGTTTCGAAGATGGCAACATAGAAGACTTTGGAATTTTACTCCTACCACAGACACACTGAATGTTCTCGTACACATGGAGCAATTACTTCTAAAAGAAATCCGGAAAATACCTGAGACTCCTACACATTGAGCAAATGAGAAAATACTCATGCTGAAATAGGTAGATACACATTCTCTCTGTAAACCCCACCACTGGCACAGCACCATGCAGTTGGAAGGGAAATCCCAATGGCCAGCTTCTTCCTGAGGAGCAAAGGATTTGGACCCCAAATTTACTGTCCCAATATTTAAGACACATCATGTCTTAAAAAGGAGAGAAAAAGAGTGAAGATTGCTTAAGGAACTTAGAGGACACCATTAAAGAGAGCATTATACACATTATAGGAGTAACAGAATAAAAAGAGAATGAGAAAAGAACAGAAAGCTTATTCAAAGAAACAATGAGTGAAAATTTCCCTAACCTGGGGGAAAGAAATAGATATTGGGATTCAGAAAGCCCAGGGGGGAAACAAAAAGATGAATCCAAAATCCCCACAGCAAGATACATTAAAATTAAATTGTCAAAGATTAAAACAAGACAAGAATCTTAAAAGCATCAAGAGAAAAGTAACTTGATATATAGAAGAGAACACCATAAAACTATCAGATTTTTCAGCAGAAATCTGCATGCCAGAAGAGAGTGAGATGTTAGATTTTTCCAGACAATCAAAAGCTGAAGTTCATCACAAGACCAGCCTTACAAGAAATGCTAAATGTGGCTCTTTCAGCCAAAATGAAAGGATGCTAATTAGAAAAAGAAAACATATGCAAGAATAAAATTTACAGGAAATAGCAAATAAATAGTTAAAATCAGAATATCCTAATGTGGTAATAGTGGAGGGTAAATCACTCACAACTCTAATTAAAGATTAAAAGACAAAAGAATTAAAAAGGACTGTAACTACCATGTATTGTTAATTTATAAATAATGTAAAAAATGCACATTGTGAGCTCAAAAATATAAATGTGCAGGAGTGTAAATATGTATAGAGCTTTTTATGTGTTCAGAGTTTTTATCAGCTAAAATTGTTATAAATATAAGCTGTTTTATGTAAGTCTCATGGTAAACAGAAAGCAAAAGCTTAAATAGATGCACATAAGATAAAAAAGAATTATGTGGACTCAAAGCATAAAGCTACAGAAAATCAAATCAAATCACAGAGGGAGACAGCAAGAGAGGAAAAAAGAATTACAAAACAACCAAAAAACAATTTACAAAATTGCAATAGTAAATCCATATCTATCAGAAAATGCTTTAAATATAAATAGACTATGTTCTTCAATCAAAATACATACAGTGGCTGAATGGGTAATAAAACAAGACTCAACAGGCGTGCCTGCATGGCTCAGTTGGTTAAGCATCTGCCTTTAGCTCAGGTCATGATCTCAGGCTCCCTGCTCAGCCCAGAGTCTGCTTCTCCCTCTGCCCCTTCCCCTGCTTGTGCTCTCTTTCTCTCTCAAATAAATAAATAAATAAATAAATAAATAAATAAAATCTTAAAAAAAAAAAAAAGACCCTACAAGAGACTTCAGCTTTACAACACACAGAGTGAAAGTGAAAATTAGAAAAAGGCAATCCATGCAAAATGCAAATAAAAACAAAACAAAACAAACAAACAAAACAAAAAAAAAAAAAGAGAAAAGGCAGACAGCTATACTTATATCAGACAAGAAGACTTTAAGCCAAAGACTATAAAAAGAAATGTCATTATGTAATGATAAAGGGGTCAATTCATCAAGACAATGTAACAGTAAATATTTATGTACCAAACTTAGGAGTGCCAAAGTATATAAAGCAAATATCAATAGATTAAAGGGAGAAACATACAACAATACAACAATGGTAGGGGACTTCAGTACCCCACTTTCAACAATGGATAGATCATCCAGACAGAAAATCAGTGAGGAAACATCAACTTTAAACTACGTATTGGAACTGATGGACTTAACAGACATTTATAGAACATTGCATCCAGCAGCAGCAGAGTACATTTTTCTTAAGTGCACATAAACTTTCTTCACAAGAGTGTATGTTAGGCCACAAAAAAAGTCAATAAATTAAAGAAATAGAAACAATATCAAACATCTTTTCCAACTGCAATGGTATGAAACTAAAAATTAATTACAAGAAGAAAACTGGAAAATTCACAAATTTGTGTAAAATAAACAACATGTTACTGAACAACCAGTGGGTCATAGAAGAAATAAAAAGAGAAGTCAAAAAATACCTTGAAAAAATGAAAATGGAAACACAACATACCAGAATGTTTGATGTAGCAAAGCAGTTATAAGAAGGAAATTTATTGTGATAAATGTCTACATTAAATAGAAGAAAGATCTGAAATAAACAACCTAATTAAACCTCAAATACTAGAAAAAGAATAACCTATGCATAACTTGAGTAGAAGAAAGAAAATAGCATAGAGTGGAACGAAGTGAGACTAAAAAGGCAATAGAAAAGATGAATGATACTGAAAGTTGATGTTATGAAAAAAGTAAGTAAAATTGACAAACAACTAGCTAGATCTACTAAGAAAAAAGAAATATGACTCAAATAGCTAAAATTAGAATTGAAAGAGAAGGTGTTATAACTGACATCACAGAAACAAAAAGGATCATAAGAAATAACTATGAACAGTTATATGCCCTAAAATTGGACAAGGTAGAAGAAAAGGATAAATAACCTAGACACATACAATTTACCAACTGAATCATGAACAAATAAAATATCCTAACCAACCAAAACAAATGAGATTGAATCATTAATCAAAAACATCCCAAAAAAACAAAATTCCAGACTCAGATGGCTCCACTGGTGAATTCTAACAAGCATTTAAATAATTAATACCAATCCTTGTCAAAATCTTGTAAAAATGAGAAGAGGAAAAAACACTTCTGAAGTCATTTTCCAAGGCTAATATTATTCATATATAAATTATATAATGATAATTAATATTAATAAATAAATTAACAATATTAATAAATAATAATTATACAAAGGTAGGAGGAAACTTTGGAAAGTGATGAATATGTTTATGTCCTTGATGATGCTGATGGACTCATGAGTGTGCGTTTATCCCCAAATTCATCATATTGTTTACATTACATATGTATAGCTTTGTAGATGTTAATGATAACTTAAAGTGGCTTAAAAAATAGATACAGATCCAAATTCAAGAACTAAGGGAATGGAGAGAGAATATAAAACTATTCAGGGTCTAGTGTTCCAGGGAGAAGCAGGATTTTCCTTAACCTCCAAAGACATGGTCAGGAAAAATTGTAAAATACTTTAGTAAGAACTACACTCAGCATGTTTATAAAAAAAAAAAAAAAACTTAGTTCCTTTATGAAGATTATAAATAGCTGAAGAAAGTGTCTAGTTGGGTGGGACTAAGATAGTATCCACCACTTTGCATCCACATGAGTTTACAATAAATTAAGTTTGACACGTAGAGGATGCAGAATTTCCCCCATGCCCCAATGCAAGAAGACTAATAGATTGAAAGAGAATGTCTGGAATCACAAAATAGTGATGAGGGGAGATCTGATAAGGAGACCCATATAAACTCCAAAAGACAAGATTTAATCAGTCACACCTTCTTAGGTACCAATATAGAGCAACAGTGATCAGGCAGACTGAGTTATACCACAGTGGATGCCAACAAAAATAGGAGGTAGTGATAAATAAGCCATCCTTAATCTCTCTCCCTGATGACCAGAAGGCATGTCAACTACCCTTCATCTAAGATTATTTGTGAAAGTATGGACAGAAAAAGTGGAAGAAACTGTGAAACTCTAGCAAGCACGACTTATCCAGATTTCATCTGAGATAATAATGGTGCATACATTTTCCTGAAATCAAATCACTAGCACAATTCATCTGCTCTAAGCAGACTGTGACTCTTTTCCAGAAAATAAAAGCCTGTTAGTTCCAAGAATTTAACCATAAACACAAATTCTGAGAGAAAGGACTTTGGAGCAAGTGTTTGTAATCAATAGCCAGACTAGAAAGAGACCTACTATGCAAAGCTGGCTTAAGATAGATGCCTTAGAAAGAGAATGGAATCACAACCAAAAGAAGTATCTAAATCTAAGACAGTTTATGCTGGGAAGGAGAAAAGCTTAAAAAGAGATTTAGATTTTGGCTCCCAGTTTCACTTGAATCTTTACCTCATTGTGCCATTAACCTAATCTTTGTGATGTTAAAAGAATCCAAAACGGTCTTTTAGGACAAATGGATAAAATTTTCTAAGGGAAGACTTTTTAAGAAATAATAATGACATGCTTGACAAGCACATACCAATAGTTAAGAATAGTTGTTTTCATTGAAAATGAGAATTCATAGATTTGAGTGACTCCAAGAGCAAGAAATGGCATAGATTACTTTCCAGGGCATAATCTAGGAATATTGTAAGGCTTAGAGAAGCTAGTATTTTATCCAGTGATAGATTATGAATGGCTAAAGAGTTTATGGGATAATGTTTGGTATGCTTGTGGCATAAAAAAGATCTCAAAGTTACTTAATTCTCAAGAGAAGTGCAGAACCACTGGAAGTATCAACATGTTGGAAAAATCTTGGGATCAAAATGAAGAGTCTGAATACTACAGAGATGTACTGATTAAAGTTCACGGCAAGGACAATGGGCATTAACAAAAGGGGCTCAAAAGGTACACAGAGTTAATAAATGCAACCAGCTGCTCTCAGGAAATGTTGGGTAACAAATGACCAGACTGGCCAACCTATGTCAAAGTAGAGGCAGGTGAAGAATTTTCCCAAAGAATGTGGTAAAATATGATTCAGCAATTGCACTACTGGGTATTTACCCCAAAGATACAGATGTAGTGAAGAGAAGAGCCATATGCACCCCAATGTTCATAGCAACTTTGTCCACAATAGCTAAATCGTGGAAGGAGCCAAGATGCCCTTCAACAGATGACTGGATTAAGAAGATGTGGTCCATATATACAATGGAGTATTACTCAGCCATCAGAAAGAACAATTACCCAACATTTGCAGCAACATGGACGGGACTGGAGGAGATTATGCTAAGTGAAATAAGTCAAGCAGAGAAAGACAATTATCATATGGTTTCACTCATTTATGGAATGTAAGAAATAGCAGGAAGATCAGTAGAAGGAAGGGAAGAATGAAGGGGGGTAAACAGAAGGGGGAATGAACCATGAAAGACTATGGACTCTGGGAAACAAACTGAGGGCTTCAGAGGGGAGGGGGGGATTGGGATAGGCCAGTGATGGGTATTAAGGAGGGCACATATTGCGTGGAGCACTGGGTGTTATACACAAACAATGAATCATGGAACACTACATCAAGAACTAAGGATGTACTGTATGGTGACTAACATAACATAATAAAAAATTATTATTTAAAAAAATTATGTGGTGGGGCGCCTGGGTGGCACAGCGGTTAAGCGCCTGCCTTCAGCTCAGGGCGTGATCCTGGCGTTATGGGATCGAGCCCCATATCAGGCTCTTCCGCTATGAGCCTGCTTCTTCCTCTCCCACTCCCCCTGCTTGTGTTCCCTCTCTCGCTGGCTGTCTCTATCTCTGTCGAATAAATAAATAAAATCTTTAAAAAAAAAAAAATTATGTGGTAAAATATGATGAATGCTCTAGGTCAACTGGAGGCTAGACAAAAAGTTGAGTTCTGAAATAAATGAAGTTACGACTGCAAATTTGAGTTTAGTGTACAGTATTCGATTCATTTACAGCACTAATCAGGTTGTATTCAGTTGTGCACCATAGGATAATGTTATCTTGGCATTTTTTTTCTGCCATCTTCTGTCAGCTTTATACCATCTATTAAACAACATTCATGTAATATAATACTTATTTGGAAGTTGGTATCATTAAAAGACAAAATGATAAGGAATTTTATTTTTCATTTCAGGGATGTTCTCTGTGGAAAATTAGCTTGTGTCTGGCCACGTGAGAAAACTTATAAAAATGATGTTCAATCTGCAGTTTATTCACATATTCAAGGGCATGTATGCCTATCTATAACTCCTGGGTCATCAGTGAGTTCAGGTGGAAGAGATTATGCCTATGTGGCTGATGGCACTCTTTGTGGTACACAAATGGTAACAAAATATGTTCATTTATATTTAGCTGTGTTAAATTATGTAATTATCAAACACTATATTCCATGATGATTATCACCTGTACACTGAATGATTTGAACCTGGTGCTGCCAATTATTTCACATACAATATTGAAAAGATAATTAAACTAGGCCTCAGTTACCCAATAACTTTGCTTTTTGGATGTTATAACCTATCCTCGATCCTCATATGAGAAGGTATGTATGTGTTTTAAGCACAACATTCGACTAAAATGAGAGGTGATTTTTCATTAAATTTTTGAATTATAACATTTTAATCATAGAATTCTGAGCTTTTAGTTTTTCCTGCTTCACAAAGAAACATAACTGAGATTTCATTTTAATTTATTTTTTTAATTTCTTAAAGCTCCTGTTTACATTTATAATCAAAGTATAAGTGTGAGAGTTTTGGAAGAACCAAACAAGAAGTCCATACTGGGAAAGCATGGTTACAGTGATGTACAAGCTTATGTCCATATGCATGTATACATACATACAAGCATTTACACTCATGAGATCATAAAATAAAGGGAGAACAAAGATGGTTCAGAGGCTGTTAGTCAATGTGGAAGTACAAGTGCATACATTCCAGAAATTATAAGGCATCTGAGATTTAAAGCAGCAATTGTAAATCAGTGTGCTACATATAAATGACATTCAAACTTACTTGTTCAATTAAAAATAAAACAAAACCTTGAAATGGTGAATCGATTAGCCAATTCTTTTTTAATTTTATACTGTATGTTCATTTATTTTTTATTGAGGTATGTTTGACATAAATCTTATATTAGTTTCAGGTGTACAACATAATAATTTGACATTGTACACATGTGATATGATCACCACAATAAGTCTACAGTCCATCACCTACAAAGTTAATACATTACTGACTATATTCGTTATGCTGTGCATTATATCCTCATGACTTGTTTTATACCTCTATGCTTATTCTTAATCCCCTTCATCTCTTTTGTCCTACACAAATCCTTCCCCTCTGACAACCACCAGTCTGTTCTCTGTGACCGTAAGTCTGGGTTTTATTTTGATTGTTTTGTTTTTTAGATTCCACACATAGGCAAAATCATACAGTAATTGTTTTACTCTCTCTGACTTATTTCACTCGCATAATACCCTTAAGTTTCATCCACATTGTCACACGTATCAAGATTTCATTATTTTTTTGTGGTTAAGTAGTAATGCGTTGTATATCTATACCACATCTTTATCCATTCATTTATGGATGGATATTTGGGTTGCTTCCATATCTTGGCTAATGCTGCAATGAACAGAGGTGTACCTTTTTGAATTAGCGCTTTTATTTTTATTTTCTTCAGATAGATATCCAATAGTGAAATTACTAGGTCATATGGTAGTTCTATTTTTAATATAGGAAACTCCATACTCCTTCTCATAGGGGTTGCACCAATTTACATTCTTACCAATAGTGCACAAAATATTCCTTTTCTCCACATCCTCACCAACACTTATTCCTTGTCTTTGATTTTAGCCATTCTGACAATTGTAAGATGATGCCTCATTGTAGTCTTGATTTGTATTACCCTGATGAGTAGTGATGTTGAGCATCTTTTCATGTGCCTGTTGGCCATGTCTATACCCTTTTTGGAAAAATGTATTCAGATCCTTTTTTCCATTTTTTAATCAGAATTTTTTCTGTTATTGAGTTGTATGAGTTCTTTATATATTTTTTATCTGAGCCCCTTATTGTACATATGATCTGGAAATATCTCTCTTCAGTAGGTTGCCTTTTTATTTTGCAGGTGGTTTCCTTCACTGTGCAAAAGCTTTTTAGTTTGATGTAGTCCCATTTGTTTACTTTGCTTTTGTTTCTCTTGCCTTTGATGTCAGATTCCAAAAAATCTTTAAGACTGTGTCAAGGAGCTTACCACCTATGTTTCCTTCTAGGAATTTTATGGTTTCAGATATTACATTCAAGTCTTTAATACATTTTGAGTTAATCTTTGTACATGTTAAGATGGTGGTCCTGTGTTATTCTTTTGCATGTAGCTGTCAGCTTTCCCAACAGCATATTGTGAAGACATTGTACTTTCCTGATGTATATTTTTGTCTCCTTTATTGTAAATTAATTGACCATATATGCATAGGCTCCCTATTCCATTCCATTGATTTATATGCCTATGTTGATTTCTGCACCATGCTGTTTTATTTGCTATAGCTCTGTAGTCTAGTTTGGAAATAAAAAGTGTGGTATCTCCAGCTTTGTTGTTCTTTTTGTGGATTGTTTTGTCAGTTCACTGTCATCTGTGATTCCATACAAATTTTAGAATTGTTTTCTTTTTCCATTTTGATAATGAATGCTTTGGTGATTTGATAGGGATTGCATCTGGCCCATCTGGCCTATGTGATGTTTAATGCTAAGGTTTCCTTTTTTGATTTTTCTGTCTGGATGATGCATTCATTGATTTTAGTGGGATGTTAAAGTGTCCTACTTTTATTGTATCTCAGTCTCTCCTTTTAGTTCTATTAATATTTGCTTTATGTTTTTGGTGTTTCTATATTGGGTGTATATATATTTATAAATATTACACCTTCTTGCTTGATATACCCCTTTATTATTATATAGTGCCTCTCTTTGTCTTTTATTATAGCCTTTGTTTAAAGTCTATTTGTCTGTTAAGACTATACTTATCTTAATGAACACTGAGTAACCTATGGTACTGTTGAATCACTATATTGTACAGCTGAAACTAATGTAATACTGTATGTTAACTGGAATTAAAATTTAAAAGAAGTCTATTTGTCTGATATGGATATAGCTATACCAGCTTTCTTTTTGTTTCCATTTGCCTAAGCTATCTTTTTTCATTTCTATGTTTTCAGTATGTCAGTGTCATTACTTCTAAAATAAGTTCCTTATAGGCAATATATAGATGTGTTTTGTTATTTTATCCAATCAGTAACTCTCTGCCTTTTGATTAAAGTATTTAGACCATTTACATATAATGTAGTTATTTACACATATGTACTTATGCCTATTTCATTCATTGTTTTCTGGCTGTTATTGTAATTTTTCTTGTTTTCTTTCTGTTCTCCTTTGGTGTTTTGATGGCTTCCTTAAGTGCTGTGTTTACATTTATTTATCATTTTCTTTTGTGTTTTTACTATCAATTTTTGCCTTCTGGTTATCATAAGGTTTACATGTATCTTCCTGTGTATAGCATCTTAAATTTGAAGAAATTCTAAAACTCTAAATTTTTGCTCCCCACATTTCATTTTTGATGCCACATTTTACATCTTTTTTATTGTATGTATCCCTTAACTAATTTGCAGCTTTAGTTAATTTTACTACTTTTATCTTTTAACATTCATAATAGCTTTATAACTTTTTTTTTAAAGATTTTATTTATTTATTTGACAGAGAGACATCCAGCGAGAGAGGGAACACAGCAGGGGAGTGGGAGAGGGAGAAGCAGGCTCCCAGCAGAGGAGCCCGATGTGGGACTAGATCCCAGAACGCCAGGATCATGCCCTGAGCCGCAGGCAGACGCTTAATGACTGCACTACCCAGGCGCCCCAGCTTTATAACTCTTAATCGACTACCTTTATTTTATTTATTTTTTGCAGTGAGATTTTTACTTCTGTATGTTTTCCTGTTATTAATTACTGTTATTTATTTTCAGCTTTAATAAGTTCCTTTAGCATTGCTTGTAAGGTTGGTTTAGTAATGACAAACTCCTTTAGTTTTTGCTTGTCTTGAAAACTCTTTACCATTTCTTCAATTCTGTATGATAATCTTGGTGGTTAGAGTATTCTTGGATAGATTTTTTTTTTCCTTTCAGCGCTTTGAATGTCATGCTACTTCTTCATGGCCTGAAAAAAAAATCCTTACTGAGAAATCACTGATAGCCTAATGAGGTTTTCTATGTACATAACAATTTGGTTTTCTCTTGCTGCTTTTAAGATTCTCTTCTTTAACTTTTCACATTTTATTTTTGTTTTTGTTCTTAATTTTCTTTTAACTTATTAAATTCCAGTTATTTAACATACAGTGTAATATTAGTTTCAGGCATATAATTTAGTGATTCAACACTTACTACAATACCTGGTGCTCATCACAAGTGCACTCCTTATCCCTGTCACCTATTTAACACATCCTCCAACTCACCTCTCCTCTGATAACCATCAGTTTGTTCTCTATAGTTAAGAGTCTTTCTCTTGGTTTGCCCTATAATCATTTGTTTTGTTTCTTAAATTCCACATATGAGTGAAATCATATGGTATTTCTCTTTCTCTGACTGACTTATTTCACTAAACATGGTATATCTAGCTCCATTCATGTGCTGCAAATGACAACATTTCATTCTTTTATGGCTGAATAATATTCCATAGTATATATGTGTGTGTATATATATATATATATATATATATATATATGTGTATATATATATATACCACATCTTCTTTATCCATTCAGCAGTTGATGGACACTTGGGCTGTTTCAATAGTTTGGCTATTACAGATAATGCCGCTATAAACATTAGGCTGCATTTATCCCTTTGAATTAGTATTTTTGTATTCTTTAGGTAAACACACAATAGTGCAACTGCTGAATCATTTTAATTATGATGTGTCTTGGAGTGGATTGCTTTAGGTTCATCTTATTTGGAACTCTCTGAGCTTCTTGGACCTGGATGTCTGTTTCCTTCCCTTGGTTAGGAAAAATGTCAGTTGTTATATTCTCAAATAAGTTTTCTGTCCCTTGGTCTCTCTGTTCCCCTTCTGGAACACCAATAATGAAAAAGTTATTTTGCTTCATGTTATCTCAAAGGTCTCTTAAGTTTTCTTCATTTTTTAAAGTTTTTGTTTTGTTTTGTTTGTTTGTTTGTTTTGCTGTTCTGTCTGGATGAGTTCCATTGTTTTGTCTTCCAGCTTGCTAATCCATTCTTCTGCTTTACCCAGTTTGTTGTTAAAACCTCTTGTGAATTTTTTTAGTTATTGTATGCTTCGCTCTGTGACTTTTATTTGGTATTCTTACATTTTCTCTTTTTTTTTGTTGTTGACTTTCTCACTATGTTCATGCATTCTTCTCCCAAGTTCAGTGAGCATTTTATGACCATTACTTTGAATCCCTTATCTGGTAGTTTACTTATCTTCATATCATTTAGGAGTCTTTTCCTGTGTTTTTTTTTTTCTTGTTCTTTATTTTGGATTATAGTTCTCTGTTTCCTAATTTTGCTTGATTCTCTGTGTTTATTTCTATGTATTAAATAAAACAGCTACTTCTCTCAATCTTGAAGGGGTGGCTTTGTGTACATGATCAACTTTCTTTTTCAACTTTACCCTAGCTCTTGATTATCTCTCAAACCTTTGTGATTGTCTCACCACCTGATTTATTCTTGGTTCATCCCTATTTTTGAGAGTTTGCCAAGACCTGTCAGTATTCCATGAGAGGAATCTCATTTAGCACCTAGTTTCAGGTTGATTGGAATCCAGACCCTTAGGCAAATATGTAAATATGTAAAATATGAACATATATGTACAGTCCTGTGGGACTGCAGTTATAATCCCTGCTGGTGTCCAGTCCAGGAGATCTGGAAGTGTCCTTTGGGTGATAGCTGCAAAAATTGAGGTTACAGATAAGTGTATATGCCCCTTTCTGGGAGGTCTCTTTGAGCTTTAGTGAGGCCCAGAGTGTGCACAAGGATGGTGTCTCCCTGCTTACATTCCCTGGAGTGGTTCCTTAGCCTCTATATGTGGAGGAAATTTGAAGACTGTCCCTCAGGCTGAAGCTCCATACTTCATGAATAGGCTTTTTCCTCAGGAAGACTGGGGTTGTGTTTCAGTCTGTTGTCTGTATAGTAACCTGGGTGTGGTGACCAACCAAGAACTGTATTTCCAATTGTCACATTCCCATGGAGCTCAGGAATGCCGTTCTCCTTGGCCATCAGAGCCAGGTAGATCAAAGGGCATTCCCTGTGTGGATTATCCATGCCTACTGGATTAGATATACAGCTGGAGAGTATAGGGATTGGAGCATGTTTGCTGGCTTAAGAAAGGTAGTGATAATGTATCTTAACTGCACATTTCCATAGGTCAGGATGCCGCTGAGAGTCCTTGTCTGTGTGTGTATGCTGGCTTTAGTTTCAGAGTGGGAGAATGCCACAGCCCCTTGCTCTCACCAGCCCTAGCCAAAGAGCAGAGTCATAATTGTCCATGCTTACTGACTTTATGAGCATGAGAATGCCATGACTGTTCATGTTCACTTGCCTGAGGCAGCCAGAGGGAGAGTTACAGGGAGTTACAGGGAGAATGTAGGAAACTACAACTGCCTTCACAACCGGACTTCAGTAGGGGAGTAGAATAGTACTTGAATGCTGGCCTTGTCCTGTCTTAGCAAGGTGGAGGGAATGGACTGTATCTGAACTTCCCCCCTGTGCTAACAGGATAGGTGCAGAGTGCAAAAATGGTATCTGCCAGTGCCTCTGACTCCAGGGAATTCTCCTCCACCAGAGACTTTTGAATTAGCAAATGAATCTCCTTCACATATATTCATAATTTGTTTCAAACTGCTAGGGGATTTTTTGTTTGTTTTTGTTTGTTTGGTTTTGCTGGATTTTGATTGAGTGAGACCATTCGTAAGTTCTTTAAAAGGTGAATCTCAGGTTTGTATAAGACTTTGAGTCCCTTGGTCACCAGCCGCTTTGGTTTTCTAAGCCATACATTTAGGGGGTTTGTGTTGCCAGCGCAGATCCCAAGGGTTGAGATGACTAATGTGGGGGCACCAACCCCTTGCTGCTCCAGGGGAAACACTAGATTGGTGAGATCCATCCCTATTGTAGGATTCCATCTCAGGGCAGTTTTTGGTGAGATGGTATCTCTGCCTTCCTACCCATTTTGATATGGTCTTTGTATCCTCTGTTATGGAGATACAGTTTATCTAGTTCTCAAATCTTTTTCAGAGGTATGATCCATATGTAGCTGTAGAATTGGTGTCTCCATAAGAGGTTGTGGTTTCAGGATATTCATGTGCCACCATCTTACAGAAGCCCTAGCAAATTGTTATACCTGGGGCCAGCAATCCTATTCCCTTGGGGAAACTTTGTTTCTAACAAATGGATTATGGCAAAAGTTATAGGATGTCACTTAAAAGATTAGTTTAAAAAAGAGTGACTTCTGTTTTGCAGGCGTTCTCTCTCTTGCCTTCTCAGATTGCTTACTTTGCTGAAACAAGCTACCATGATGGAGAAGCCCACATGGAAAAGCAATCATGGGCCAATGAAGCAGTGAGACTCTCAGTTTAATAGTCTGTAAGAAACTGAAATCTCAGGAAACAAACTGAGGGTTGCTGGAGTGGAGGGGGGTGGGAGGGATGAGGTGGCTGAGTGATGGACATTGGGGAAAGTATCTGTTATGTTGAGCACTGTGAATTGTGTAAGACTAATGAATCACAGACCTGCACCCCTGGAACAAATAATACATTTTATGTTAAGAAAAATAAATTATAAAATATATACTGTTAAAAAAAAAAAAGAAACTGAATTCTGCCAAAAACAACATGAAGAGAAAATACTTTCAAGTCAGACTTTCAGATGAGACAGTAATCCCAGATGATACCTTGATTTTAGCTTTGTCAGAGACCGAAGAGAGAACTCAGCTAATATACACTTGGATTCCTGACCCGCAGAAACTCTGATATGCTAGATGTGTGCTGTTTAATGCTACTAATTCTGTGGGTTATATGTTATACAGCAATATATAAGTGATAGAGATTTGGGCACCTAGAAATATGGTACAGTTGTATCAAATAACTAAAAATGTGGGTGTGACTGTAGAAATAGGAATCGTGTGGGGGCTAGAAGAATTTTGAAAACCATGATAGATGAAGCTATTGCCTGAAACAGACCATTAGTAGAACTTTGGACTTTGAGAAATTTGATGTTGAAGGCTCAAGAGGTACTAGGAATACATTATTGAAAACTGGAGGAGAGAGGACTCATTTTTTTTAGGGGAACGAAGCTTAGCACATTTTCTTCTACAGTATGTGAAAAGCAGAACATGTATCTAATCAACTTGGTGATCTAAACTGGCTTATTTTTGATGCTTATAATAAAATTTGACAAAAAATAATAAATTGAGAGAAGAAATTGTTAAAAAACGAGTCAATGATTTTGGAAATTCCCAATCTCTTGACCCAGCAAAAATACAGTAAAAATTAAGTGATTTCCAAGAACTGTCGGGAAAACAGGGTCTTAAGATGAAGTCAAGATTGAGACTGTACAAACATTAAGTAAGAGTTCAAAAACATCAAGGGATACGAGTGTTGCTCGATTAACCAGTTGTGCTTCTTAGAGATTAAGGGCGTGCCCCACAGATCATATTAAAAAAAAAAGTGGCCTCTAAAAGCCTGAGGGTTTTGTCTTTCAGCTATCTCAGCAAGAACCCAAAGATAAAAAAAGCTTATTTTGAAGAGAATTGTGAGTGTGGCTTTTGTCTAACAGAATGAACTCCCGTGAGATTCACAAGAGGTCCACACAGTTTTTGAGATATATCAGCAGACTCACTGCCAGCAAGAATGACAGGGACAAAGAATAATAAATAAAAAGAGATTGTTGGACTTCTCAAATTTTACTGGTAGGAAATAGGCTGAGACAGTTGCTCAGCCATAAACATGCTACTTTTAATGAAAAAGAAAGGAAGACTTAGCCACCAAAACAAGATCTGAGAGGGCAGAATCAAGAGCCCAATATGATGATTCACACACCTTGAAACTAAACTAAGAAATTCCCAACATTTGACCTGCTGGATCAGAATTGCTATGAACTAGTGACTCCTTTTTATGTGCCATCTCCTTGACCTTTTGAATAGAAATGTTTATACAAATTATCCTCTTCCTATCCTACTATTGCATTCTGGTGGTGTTGGGGACAGATAACTCTTTAGTTTCACAGACTTCAGATGGAAGAGCTGTACTTAAGGAAATATAAGCAGAAATCTAATCCACAGCTGGAGCTAATTTAGATGAAGAAATAAACTTTGGATGGTGTTATAACGGATGAGAATTTGGAAACCTTGGGCATAGATGTAGTTTGCTTGTGTTAAGTATATGTAACATTAGAAGATAAAGGATGGACTGTGCAATCTGTTTTTGAATTGCACCACAATGAATTCACCTTCCCTTATTCATTTCCTTGTAAAATACCCCTTCACTTTGCACTGTTGTGTGAGGGATGGATCTAGTGACTTGCTTCTCACAAATAGAGTATCTCAATCACTTCTGCCATTAAATTATGGAAGATATTATCTCTCATTCCACCAGGATTGAACTCTTTCTTTCTTTCTCTCTCCCTTTTACGTTCTTGGATTGCTTGCTTTTATAAGACAAACTCCCAGGTAGGAAAGGAATGCATAGGAAGGAACTGAGTATGGCTTTTAGCCAACAGCCCTGGAGGAAGTGAGGATGTCAATCTAATAGCCTGCCAACAACTACAAGACAATAAGCAGATCTGCCAGAGATTTCACTTTCCGGTGAAACTGGCTGACACTCTAATAGAAACCTTGTGATACTTCTGAAGCAAAGCAGCAATCTATATCATAAGTTCCCTGACTCATAGAAACTGAGATAATAAAGGTTTTAGTGCCTTAACATAAGTGCCCAAGAGTGCAATTTATGGTTCACATGAGAAATACATGTCTGATTCTGTAAGAACCTGATAGAATCTTTGCCAGAGTTGCTATGCCATTTACTTTTCCACCAGCAATATGTGAGTGATAAAGTTTCTCCACATTTGGACCAGTATTTGGTGTTATCACTATTTTTTATTTTTGCTATTTTGATACATGTGTATGGACATCTGTGCTTTTAATTTCCATTTCTCTAATGGTTAATTATATTCAACACTTTTTTAATGTGTTTATATACCATCAATACAGTCTTCTCAGTAAAACGTTTACTCATGATTACCTTTTTAAAAGATGTTGGTTTTTGTTTTTTATAAATAGTACACTCAAGTTTGCAGATGTTTTCTTCTATTCTGTAGCTTGTTTTTTTTTTTTTAAAGATTTTATTTATTCGACAGAGAAAGACAGCCAGCGAGAGAGGGAACACAAGCAGGGGGAGTGGGAGAGGAAGAAGCAGGCTCATAGCGGAAGAGCCTGAAGTGGGACTCGATCCCGTAATGCCGGGATCACGCCCTGAGCCGAAGGCAGACGATTAACCACTGTGCCACCCAGGCGCCCCTGTAGCTTGTTTTTTTTTTAAGCTTTTAATTTTCATGATGTCCAGTTTATCAATTTTTCTTTTTATAGACTATGCTTTTAGTGTCAAGTCTAATAACTTCATCCAGCCCTAGGTCATGAAGATATTCTTCCATGTTTTAATTTTTTTTTCTAAAAATGTATAATGAGTTTTACAGTAAGTCTTTGCTGTATTGTTAACTTTTTTATAAGGTGTGAGGTTTAGGTTGAGGTTCTTTTTTCTGTACCTTTATAAAATTTAAATTGGGGTATTTTTGTGCATCTATTTTGGGGTTATGTAGTCTGTTACATTGATCTACCTACCTATCTCTACCCACAAATATATTTTCCTGATTAGTTCAGTAATGTAATAAGCCTTAATAATAGGTAGACTGAATCTTCTCATTTTACTTCCCTTTTTCAAAATGTTTTAGCTATTCTAAGTCCTGCATTTTTCCATATAAATTTTAAAATAAACTTAATAACAGACAATAAAATATTTTCTGGAATTTTAATAAGAATTGTGTTAAAACTGCAGTTCAGTTTGGGAAGCATTGATATTTTTACTGTATTGAATCTACCATACCATGAATATGGTAAGCCTTTTAAATTATTTATGTAGCTATTGACTTTTTTTAAAATAATTTTCAAGATATACATCCTATACATCTTTTGTCAGATTTATAGCTAAGTATTTTATTCACTTGGGAGAAGTACTGTGTTTTTTTATCTAATTTTTCATTGTTGTTAGTATACAGAAATGTGGTTTTTAATATATCTAACTTGCATCCAAAACCTTGCTGATGCATTTATTCGTTTTGGAACTTTTTTGTAGATTCCTTAAGATTTTGTGTGTAGACAATGATGTCATCTGTGAAAAGGGACAGCTTTTTTTTTTCCCCCCCTTGGTAGTCCCTCCCTCTCTCTCTCTCTCTCTGTCTCTCTCTCTCTCTATATATATATTTATATATATATTTATATTTTATATATATATTTATATATATATAATATATAATATATTATATATATATTTCTTGTTTGCTGAGGGTTTTTTTTCTATCATGAATAGGTATTGAATTTTGTCAATAGATATGATCATGCATTTTTTCTTCTTTGGAATTATAGTTCTATTTTATCCAAATCTAAAAAAAAAAACAATATATGGGAGTTCACTGATGGTATTTGAGTAGTCTAGATTCATAAGGAAAAACTTGGGTATGTGAAGATCTTAAACTTCCTCTTATTTTATGTTAGTTGAGATTAGGAAGCAATGTGATTAAATTTACATTGAGAATTTTGGGAAATCGTTCAGAATTGCTAGAGACTTTGATCATAACTATCTAGGAGACTCAAGGATGCTAAGCACTGCTGCTATTCTGAGCTTCCAGTGAAGAGTAGGTCTATTCTTAACTAAGGAGGATGAAAAATGTTATAACAGTAGTAATGTGTGTTATGTTATTGTGGGAAAATTATATTTGGATGTATGTATCACATTGATATTTTGGTATTTTTTTATTTAAAAATAACTATATTTTCTTTGTTGCTAAATAATTACAATTCCCCTCACACAAATAATAATTATTTTTAAAAACATTTTCAAACACAAATACTTTTTTTTAAGATTTTGGGTTTTTCTTTTTGTTTTTTGTTTTTTTTATTTTATGTTTTATTTTTTTAAAGATTTTATTTATTTATTTGACAGAGATAGAGACAGCCAGTGAGAGAAGGAACACAAGCAGGGGGAGTGGGAGAGGAAGAAGCAGGCTCATAGCGGAAGAGCCTGATGTGGGGCTCGATCCCACAACACCAGGATCACGCCCTGAGCCAAAGGCAGACGCTTAACCGCTGTGCCACCCAGGCACCCCTGTTTTTTGGTTTTTTTAGATTTTTTTTATTTATTTGACAGAGAGAGACAGTGAGAGAGGGAACACAAGCAAGGGGAGTGTGAGAGGGAGAATCAGGCTTCCCACAGAATAGGAAGCCAGACGCGGGGCTCAATCCCAGGACCCTGGGATCATGACCTGAGCCGAAGGCAGATGCTTAACAGCTGAGCCACCTAGGCGACCCCAGACACAAATACTTTTTTAATGCATTCTTTACTTTTAAAAATGCATAGAAACCAGAATTCTGCAAATAGAAATTTATTATAAAACTACTAGTTATAGTACATCATTTATGGTATATTATTTGATTAAAAGTGTACTTCCAAGACTCTGTGTGACACATATTTATGTTGACAGCAGATATAAGAGCATTGTGTTGAATGGAAGCAAAGTGTGCTCTCATCACAGGATGTGGAAAATATTGATATTTTTTGAAATGCAAGATTCTTATTTTTAATAAACATATAATTTATAACTAGACTTTTAAAGTGGATTTCAGGATTTATAACTAGACTTTTAAAGTGGATTAAGTCTAGCATGTTCAATTACAATAATTTTATACTTTGTCCTATAAAGATAAATTTTTATTCATAAGCCTATGTTGTCTTTTGTGTCTGTATATAAAAAATTCTTGTGCTACTCAAAATATGACAATAATACCACAAATATTGAAAGCATCTCTATAAAATAGTCTTGTGAAGTTAGCAGTGTCATTAAAGTGCTATAATGGTATGTTTTTTCTGTTTTCAAAATTATTGATAACATTGTCCTCATTTTCTTAATGAAAATGATTTCTTGATTAATAATCTATGTGTTTTTTTATTTCTATATCATTGATTTCTGCTCTAATTATTATTTCTCTTCTGCTGGATTTTAGCTTCATTTGTTTTTCTTTTTCTAGCGCTTATACGTATAAGCTTAAGCTGTTTGAGATTTTTCTTGCTTCTTGAGGTAGGCCTGTATTGGTGTAAATGTCCTTTTTTGAACCACTTTTTCTGCTTCCCAGGGTTTTGGACTGTTGTGATTTCATTTTCATTTGCTTCCATGTACTTTTTTATTTCTTCTTTTATTTACTGGTTGACTCAATCACTGTTTAGGAGTGTATTATTTCACCTCTGTGTATTTGTGGACTTTCCAGATTTTTTTCTTTGGTTGACTTCTAGTTTCATAACTTTGTGGTCAGAAAAGATGCACAATATGGCTTTGATCTTCTTGAATGTGTTGACGTTTGTTTTGTGGGCTAATGTGATCTATTCTGAAGAATGTTCCATGTGCACTTGAAAAGAATGTGTACTCTGCTGTTTTAGGATGGAATATTCTGAATATATATATATGTTAAATATGTCTAATCCAGTGTGTCGTTCAAAGCCACTGTTTCTTTGTTGTATTTCTGTTTGCGCTATCTGTCCATCAATATAAGTGGTGTGTGAAAGTCCCCTATTACTATTGTATTATTACCAACTAGTTCCTTTATGTTTGTTATTCACTGTTTTATATATTTTGTTGCTCCTACGTTGTGTGCATAAATACTTTCCATTGTTACATCTTCTTGCTGGATTGTCTCTTTTATTATTACGTAGTGTCCTTCTTTGTCTCCTGTTACAGTCTTTGTTTTAAAACCTACTTTTTCCTATACAAACATTGCTACTACAGCTCTCTTTTGATATCCATTTGCATGATAGATGTTTCTCCATCCTCTCACTTTCAATCTGCATTTGTCCTTAGGTCTAAAATATACCTCTTGTGGGCAGCATATAGATGGGTGTTGTTTTTTATGCATTGTCACCCTATATCTTTTGAGTGGAGCATATAATCCATTAACATTCAAAATAATTATTGATAAACATGTTTATCTCCATTTTATTACTAGTTTTGTGGTTGTTTCTAAAGATTTTCTCATCTTTTCTTGAATTTCATGTTTTGCTGATTGTCTTTAGTGATATATTTGGACTTCTTTCTCTTTATTTTTTGCATGTTTATTAGTGGTTTTTGATATATGGTTACTATTAGGTTTGTATATAACTTCTGCATATAGCAGTCTATAGTAAGTTAATCATTGCTTAAGTTTGAACTCATTCTTTTCTCTTCACCTCTCTATGTCTTAGGTAGATATTATTATATGTTATATCCTTTGTGTGTGAGTTCCTTCACTGATTCTTTACAAAATTATTCATTTTTACTACTTTTGTGTTCCTATCTATATACTCACATTCAGTTTCTCCTTTCCTTAAAGGGTCCTCTTTAACAATTTTTTTCTTGTGTTGCCTTTTACTATTTTTAATTTTTTTTACATTTATTTTTTATAATTTTTATTTTGTTATCTTAGTCACCATACAGTACATCCCTGGTTTTTGATGCAATGTTCCATGATTCATTATTTGCATATAACAACCAGTGCACCATGCAATATGTGCCCTCCTTAATATCTATCACTGGCCTATCCCAATCCCCCAACCCCCTCCCCTCTGAAGCCCTCAGTTTGTTTCCCAGAGTACACAGTCTCTCATGGTTCATTCCCCCTTCTGTTTATCCCCCTTCATTCTTCCCATCCTTCTCCTACCGGTCTTCCTATTTCTTATGTTCAATAAATGAGTGAAACCATATCATAATTGTCTTTCTCCGCTTGACTTATTTCACTTAGCATAGTCTCCTCCAGTCCCGTCCATGTTGCTGCAGATGTTGGGTAGTAGTCCTTTCTGATGGCTGAGTAATACTCCATTGTATATATGGACCATATCTTCTTTATCCATTCATCTGTTGAAGGGCATCTCGGCTCCTTCCACAATTCAGCTATTGTGGACAATGCTGCTATGAACACGGGGATGCATATGGCCCTTCTCTTCACTACATCTGTATCTTTGGGGTAAATACCCAGTAGTGCAATTGCTGGATCATAGGGTAGCTCTATTTTTAACTTTTTAAGGGACCTCCACACTGTTTTCCAAAGTGGCGGTACCAACTTGCATTCAAACCAACAGTGTAAGACGGATCCCCTTTCTCCACATCCTCTCCAACATTTGTTGTTTCTTGCCTTGTCAATTTTTGCCATTCTAACTGGCATGAGGTGGTATCTCAATGTGGTTTTTGATTTGAATTTCCCTGATGGCTAGATGTTGAACATTTTTTCATGTGTCTGTTAGCCATTTGTATGTCTTCATTGGAAAAATGTCTGTTCATATCTTCTGCCCATTTTTTGATTTGATTATTTGTTTCACATGTATTGAGGTGAGGAGATCTTTGTAGATCTTTGATACCAGCCTTTTATCTGTAGTGTCATTTGCAAATATCTTCTCCCATTCCGTGGGCTGCCTCTAAGTTTTTTTGACTGTTTCCTTGGCTGTGCAGAAGCTTTTTTATATTGATGAAGTCCCACAAGTTCACTTTTTCTTTTGTTTCTCTTGCCTTTGGAGATGTGTCATGAAAAAAGTTGCTGTGGCCAATGTCAAAGAGGTTACAGCCTATATTCTCCTCTAGGATTTTGATGGATTCCTGTCTCACACTGAGGTCTTTCATCCATTTGGAGTTTATCTTTGTGTATGGTGTGAGAGAGTGGTCAAGTTTCATTCTTTTGCATGTAGCTTTCCAATTTCCCCAGCACCATTTATTGAAGAGACTGGAAAAAATTCCACTGGGTGTTTTTTCCTGCTTTGTCAAAGATTAGTTGCCCAAAGAGCCGAGGGTCCATTTCTGGGTTCTCTATTTTGTTCTGTTGGTCTATGTGTCCATTTTTGTGCCAGTACCATCCTGTCTTTGTGATCACAGCTTTGTAGTATAGCTTGAAATCGGCAACATGGTACCCCCAGCTTTGTTTTTCGTTTTCAACAATTCCTTGGCGATTCGGGGCCTTTTCTGGTTCCACGTAAATTTTAGGACCATTTGTGCCAGTTCCTTGAAAAATGTCATTGGTATTTTGATTGGGATGGCATTGAAAGTGTAGATTGCTCTGGGTAGCATAGACATTTTACTATGTTTATTCTTCTGATCCATGAGCATGGAATATTTTTCCATTTTTTTTGTGTCTTCTTCAATGTCTTTCCAGAGTGATTTGTAGTTTCTAGAATACAGATCCTTTATGTCTCTGGTTAAGTTAATTCTGAGAAAACGTATGGTTTTTGGTGCTATTGTAAATGGAATGGATACCCTAATTTCTCTTTCTTCAGTCTCATTGCTCGTGTATAGAAATACAACTGATTTCTAAGCATTGATTTTGTATCCCACCACGTTACTGAATTGCTCTATAAGTTCTAGTAGTTTGGGGATGGAGTCTTTTGGGTTCTCCATGTAGAGTATCATGTCATCTGCGAAGAGAGACGGTTTGACTTCTTTGCCAATTTGGATACCTTTTATCCCTTTTTGTTGTCTGATTGCTGTTGCAAGGACTTCTAGTACTATGTTGAATAATAATGATGAGAGTGGGCATCCTTGTCGTGTTCCTGATCTTAAGGGAAAGGCTTCCAGCTTTTCCCCGTTGAGAATGATATTTGCTGTAGTCTTTTCATAGATGGTTTTTATGAGATTGAGGAATGTATCCTCTATTCCTACACTCTGAAGTGTTTTAATCAGGAAAGGATGCTGTATTTTGTCAAATGCTTTTTCTGCATCAGTTGAGAGGATCATATGGTTCTTCACTCTTTTCTTGTTGATATGATCTATCACACTGATCGATTTGAGAATGTTGAACCACCCTTGCATCCCAGGGATGAATCCCACTTGGTCATGATGGATAATCCTTTTAATGTACTGTTGGATCCTATTAGCTAGAATCTTGTTGAGAATTTTGGCATCCATATTCATCAGGGATATTGGTCTGTAATTCTCCTTTTTGATGGGGTCTTTGCCTGGTTTGGGGATCAAGGTAATACTGGCCTCATAGAATGAGTTTGGTAGTTTTCCTTCTGTTTCTATTTTTTGAAACAGCTTCAGGAGAATAGGTATTATTTCTTCTTTGAATGTTTGGTAGAATTCCCGGGGAATCCATCAGGCCCTGGACTCTTGTTTTGGGGGAGGTTTTTGATCACTGCTTCAATCTCTTCATAATTAATCGGTCTGTTTAAATAATCAAATTCTTCCTGTTTCAGTCTTGGTCATTTATAGGTTTCCATGAAGGCATCCATTTCTTCCAGGTTGTTTAATTTATTGGCATAAAGCTGTTGATAAAAGTTTCTAATGATCCTTCCTATTTCATTGGTGTTGGTTGTGATCTCTCCCCTTTCATTCATAATTTTATTAAATTGGGCCCTTTCTCTATTCTTTTGGATAAGTCTGGCCTGTGGCTTATCAATCTTATTTATTCTTTCAAAGAACCAGTTTCTAGTTCTGTTGATCTGCTCTACTGTGTTCCTGGTTTCTAATTCATTGATCTCTGCTCTAATCTTGATCACCTGCCTTCTCGGTGTGGGTTAGTCCTGTTCTTCTGTTCCAGCTCCAGCTTCTTGAGGTGAGAATATAAAAACTGCATTTTAGATTTCTCTATTCTTTTGAGTGAGGCTTGGATGGCTATGTATTTTCCCCTTAGGACTGCCTTTGCAGTGTCCCATAGGTTTTGGACTGATGTGTTTTCATTCTCATTAGTTTCCATGAATTGCTTATGTTCTTCTTTAATTCCCTGGTTTACCCAATCATTCCTAAGCAGGATGGTTCTTAGTTTCCAAGTGTTTGAGTTTCTTCCAAATTTTTCCTTGTGATTGAGTTCCAGTTTCAAAGCATTGTGGTCTGAGAATATGCAGGGAATAATCTCAGTCTTTTGGTATCAGTTGAGATCTGTTTTGTGACCCAGTATATGGTCTATTCTGAAGAAAGCTCCATGTGCATTCGAAAAGAATGAGTATTCTATTGTTCTGGAGTGTAGTGTTCTGTATATATCTATGAGGTCCATCTGGTCCAGTATATCATTCAAAGCTCTTGCTTCTTTGTTTATTTTCTGCTTAGGTGATCTGTCTATTGCTGAGAGTGGAGTGTTGAGGTCCCCTACTATTAATGTATTATTATCTATATGTCTCTCTTTTCTGGTTAAGACTTGGCTTGTGTATCTAGCTGCTCCCCTATTGGGGGCGTAGATATTTATAATTTTCATATCCACTTGTTGGATACATCCTTTAAAAATAATATAGTGTCCTTCTGTATCTCTAACTACAGTCTGTAGTTTAAAATCTAATCTGTCTGATATGAGAATTGCTACCCCAGCTTTCTTTTGAGGTCTGTTGGCATGAAAAATGGTTCTCCATCCCTTCACTTTCAGTCTGGATGTATCTTTAGGTTCAAAATGAGTCTCTTTAAGATAGCGTATGGATGGGTCATGTCTTTTTTGCAATCTGCAACCCTGTGGTGTTTTATGGGAGCATTTAGGCCATTCACATTGAGAGTGATTATTGAGAGATATGTTTTTAATGATGTCATGTTGCCTGTGAAGTCTTTGTTTCTATAGATTGTAAATTTCTGTTCTGTATCACTCTTGGGGCCTTTTTACTTTTATAGAACCCCCCTTAATATCTCATGTAGGGCTGGTTTGGTGGTTATGAATTCCTTCAGTTTCTGCCAATCTTGGAAGGTCCTTATCTCTCCATCAATTCTGAATGACATCTTGCTGGATAAAGGATCCTTGGCTGCATGTTCTTCTCAGATTGAGCTTTGAAAATACCCTGCCAACAATTCCTAGCTTGCCAGGTCTCTGTAGACAGGTCTGACGTTATTCTGATATTTTTCCCTCTGTATGTAAGGATTTTCTTCCCTCCTGGCCACTTTCAATACTGTATCCTTGGATCTAATATTTGTGAATTGCACTATGATGTGACATGGTGTAGGTCTGTTCTCATTGACCTTGGGAGGGGTCCTCTCTGCTTCTTGGACACGAATGCTTGTTTCCTTTGCCAGATTAGGGAACTTCTCAGCTACAATTTGTTCAGATATCTCTTCTAGACCTCTGTTTTTCTCCACCCCTTTTGGGATGCAGATGATTCTGACATTGGAACATTTCATTGAGTCAGTAATCTCCCGTAATCTACATTCTTGAGATTGTATTTTTTTGAGCCAAGTTTCTGTTTTAACTTTCTCTTCTACCATCCCATCCTCCAATTCAGTAATTGGTTTTCTGCCTCATTTACCCTGGCCATCAGAGCATCTAGTTTAGACTGCATTTGATTCATAGCATCTTTAATTTCTGCCAGATTCTCTCTCATTTCTGCCCTTATAGATTCTATATTCTTGTTAATATTTTCCTTAATATTTTTTCCAGCCTACACATCATCTTGACCATTGTTACTCTGAACTCCATTTCTGACAATTCGGTTATATCCATATCCATCAGTTCTGTGGCAGAGGCCACAGACTATCTTTTATTTGCTGGGGGGATTTCTCCTCCTCGTCATTCTGATGAGGAGAGTTTGCGGGGATGCCCAGAGCCCAAATTATTGACCAGGACCCAGGCAGTGTGCACTTGTTTTATAGGTCCTTAGGGATGTGGGGGTCTTGATTTTTCAGCCTGCCTTCTGGGAGAGGGGCCTGCTGTGCTGATACTCAGGCAACCCTGTTTGGATCAAGTTGCCCTATCCCCTGCAAGGGGGGATGGGGATGGGCACAATGTGAGCTGGTATTTCTGGGCTTTTGTTCTCTGGCGGCTTTCCCTGGTGGTTTTCTGTGACTCTTCTGAGAGTCAGAGTAGCAGTGGCTGTATCCTAGCCTCTGTCTCAGAACAGACAGATCGCAGTCCACTCTCCACTGAGCTCTCTTGGCCACTTTAACTCTATTTCTGTTGGTGCTGCTAAAAACCCTGCAGTGTCCCAGGTTGTACACCCACAGCTGCTCTCCCAGACCTCACTTTCAGGCCTGGCCCGTCTCTGTCCTTTGTGCTTCTAACACCGCCAATGGCCCCTGGTTCCTGCGCGCACTTCCGAGCTCCCTGTTTCAGTATGGTTCACGCGTGCTCCGGAGCGCTGGTTTTCAGTCTGGTCACACATGCTCCCGAGCTCCCAGTATCAGTCTGGTTCCAGTGAGCACTCTGGAGCTCGGTTTTCAGTCTGTTTGCACAGGCACTCCCGAGCTCCTGGTTTTAGTCTGGTTCCAGTGAGCGCTCTGGAGCTCCGATTTTCAGTCTGCTCACACGCATTCCCAGGCTCACGGTCTCAGTCTGCTCTCTCGAGGGTGCCGGTCCGCAAGTCTGGCCCATTCCCCAGTACAGGAGGCTACTGCTTCCTGGCGCCCGAGTGTGTCGGCTCCTTCTCCCTTCCGTTCATCTTCCAATATCTGTGTGCAGATTCACAGCTCCCTGCTTTGTAACTTAATATTTACCACTGGAGATGTTCTTTTGTAGAGATCCAGATGTATCTTCCTGCGTCTCAGGCTGATTTTTGGGTGTTCAGGATGATCTGGTACATATCCAGCTCGACTCAGGGGACCAGCTGAGAAAGTGTCTCCTAGTCCTCCACCATCTTTTCTCCTCCTTGCGGAAAGTGGTCGCTTTTCTGTTCATAGAGTTTCTGCTTCTCTTTTCTTCATTCTCCAGTTGCATTCATATGTATTCAGAATGGTTTGGTAGCTCTCTAGCTGAATTCCTGGGACCAGATGGACTTTAGGTCTTCTGCTCCTCTGCCATCTTGGAACCGGAACCCCTCCTGTGTTCCCCTTTAACATTTCTTGCAGAGTTGGTTTAGTGGTCATGAATTCCTCTAGTTTTTGTTTGTCTGGGAAACTCTTCATCTCTCCTTCTATTTGAATGATAGCATTGCTGGATAGAGTATTCTTGTTTGTAGATTTTTCCCATTCAACACTTTGAATATATCATGCTTTCTTCTGACTTGCAAAATTTCTGTTGAAAAATCTCCTGCTACCTTATGGGTTTTCACTTGTAAGCAGCTGTGCACCGATGCTAGTTGGGGCACATGCATAGCCTTGACAAAATTTGCCCTGAGGCCAGGGCCAAGCCTAGCAGGTTTGGAGTGGGCTAGTCCTTAGGAAAACTCATGGGTGTAGCTCACTGGAAAGAAGGTTAGGTAGCAAGTGTCTGTGTAGTCCGTTCTCCTGCAGGTGGCTCTGTGTTTATGCTGTGGGGCTGGGGAGGAAAATGGTGTCTTCCAGCTCCTTCATTTTCAGAGAAGTCATCCAACACACTCTGAAATCAGTATAAATAGATCTGTCTCCTGTTTTCCCCCAGAGTTGTGTACACTGTCATTTTTATGTTGCTTCTCTGTGGGCTGCTATCTCTTTAAAGGCAGTGATCCAGCTATCACTCGCCTTCCTGGGATGGCCAGTGCTGAAGCAGCAGACTTTTAAATCTCCAGGCTTCAAATACTACTGGTTTTATAAACTCACAAAATTCAGCCCCTCTTTCTTTTTAAAGATTGTATTTTATTTTTTAAATATTTATTTATTTATTTATTTGAGAGTGAGAGTGAGCAGGGGGAGGGGCAAAGGGAGAGATAGAATCTCAAGCAGGCTCTACACTGAGCATGGAGCCAATCTCAGGGATCAATCTCACAACCCTGAGAACATGACCTGAGCAGAAATCAAGAGTTAGATGACTACTGACTGAGCCATACTGGTGCCTCAAGATTTAATTTTTAAGTAATCTTTACACCCAACATGGGGCTCAAATTTACAACCCAGAGATC
The DNA here is from genome assembly GCF_023065955.2 of Ursus arctos. Classification (NCBI taxonomy): domain Eukaryota; kingdom Metazoa; phylum Chordata; class Mammalia; order Carnivora; family Ursidae; genus Ursus; species Ursus arctos. The sequence continues at coordinate 4,656,325 of NW_026622952.1, forward strand.
AAGAGTCATGTGCTCTACAGATTGAGCCAGCCAAGCGCCCTATCAGCCCCTCTGGTTTCTAAAGCCAAACATTATGGGAATCAGTCATCACCATTTGAGGTCCCTGGTGTGAGGGCTTGTTTCTCTGTCCTTTCTAAATGCTCAGCTCTCTCCCTCCTGCAAGCAGCCTCCCTATGCCTTTGTGACTTTCCTGACCATTCAGATGCAACTTCTTCTCTATATTCAGTTGTGGAGTTTGTTCTGTCAGTCCTCTCATCACTCTCCATTTTGTTGACTTGCATGTGGACCATATTTAGTTGAGATTATGGGACAAGGTGAGCTCAGGGTCCTTCTACTCTGCTATCTTTCCAAACTAAGAATTGCACTCTTTTAAAGGTTGAATAATATTCCATCATTTGTATATACCACTTTTTGTTTATTGATTTATCCATCAATGAACATTTAGGTTGTTTCTATCTTTTGGTTATTGTGAATAATGCTGCTATGAACAGCATTTGGTGTACAAACATCTTTTCAAGTCCCTGCCTTTTAATTCTTTGGGTATATACCTAAACGTGAATTTGCTGGATCATATTCTGATTCTATGTTTATTTTTTTGAGAAATGGCCATTCTGGTTTTCATGGTAGCTGCACAATTTTACATTCCCACTAGTAATTCACAAGGGTTCCAGTTTGTCTACTTCTTTACTAACACTTACTTTGTTTTGTTTTGTTTTTGTTTGGATAATAACCATCCCTACAGGCATGAAGTGATATTGTGTTTTTAATTTCATTTTCTGAATGATTAGTGATGTAGAACTTTTTTTTCACAAGCTTGTTGGCTATCTCTATATCTTCTTTGGAAAAATGTCTATTTATGTCTTCTGCCCATTTTTAATTTGGTATTGGTGTTTGCTGTTGTTGAGTTTAAGGAATCTTATATATACTTTGGATACCAATCCCTTACCAGGTCATGATTTTTAAATATTTTATCCCATTCTGTGGATTGCCTTTTCAATCTCTTGATAGTGTCCTTTGACATACAAAAGTCCTTTTAATTTTGATGAAGTCCAATGTATTTGTTTTCTCTTTTGTTCCCTGCCATTTGGGTATTATATCCAAAAAAGCATTTCCAGATTAATATTATGAAGCTTTTCTCTATGTCTTCTGAGTTTTATCATTTAGCTCTTTAGGTCTTGAATCCTTTTGAGTTAATTTTTGTATATGGTGTAAGATAAGGAGCTAATTTCATTATTTTGCATAAGGATATCCAATTTTCCAGGATCATTTGTTGAAAAGATTGTCCTTTGCCATTGAATGGTCTTGGCAGCAAAATCATTTGACCATATATACAAGGATTTATTTCTTGGCTATCTAATATATTCCATTCATCAACATTTCTGAATTTATACCAATTTTTCATTGGTATAGCTTTGTAGCTTTGTTTTCATTGCTGTAGCTTTGTAGAAAGTTGTGATATCAAGAAGTGTGATTTCTCCCACTTTGTTCTTTTTAAAGGCTGTTTTAGCTATTTGAAGTCCCTTGAAATTCCATTTTAGGATGGGTTTTCTATTTCTGAAAAAGTGTCTTTGGAATTTTAACAGAGACTGCATTGAATTTGTAGATTGCTTTGGATAATATTAGCATCTTAACAATATTATGTTTTTCCGTCCATAAACACAGGGTATCCTTCTATATCTTTAATTTTTTTTCAGCATTCCTTTATAATTTTCAATGTACACATCACTTCTTGTTTAGTTAAGTTCAGTTGGTTAATAATAGTTAATACTGTTATTAAAACTGAATTGTTTTCCTAAGTTTTTCATTATGTTTATTGCTGGTGTAAAGAAATGAGTTTGATTTCTTTGTATGTTAATATTTTATTCTGTGACTTTACTGAATTTGCCGATTAGTTCTTTTTTTTTTTTTTAAAGATTTTATTTATTTGACAGAGAGAGAGGCAGCAAGAGAGGGAACACAAGCAGGGAGAGTGGGAGAGGGAGAAGCAGGCTTCCCGCCTAGCAGGGAGCCCGATGGGAGGCTCAATCCCAGAACCCTGGGATCATGACCTGAGCCGAAGGCAGATGTTTAACAACTGAGACACCCAGGCGCCCCTGCAGATTAGTCTGAAAGTCTTTTTTTGTGTGTGGAGTCTTCAGGGTTTTCTATACATAAGATTATGTCATCTGCAAACAGAGATAATTTTACTTCTTTCTCTATAATTTGTATGCCTCTTATTTTTATCACTTAATTGTTTTGGCTAGAATTTCCAATATTAATGTTGAAAAGAGGAAGCAAATGTAGGCTGGCAAATGCAACATTATTTATATATTGGGTGTAAGTTAATTTTCAGGAAATAATTGCAAAAAGCCAATTTTTATTCTTATTATCTTCATACTTTCAATGTATTACTTATAATTTAAGATTATTTTTATTTTTTTTTATTTTTTAAAGGTTTTATTTATTTATTTGACAGAGAGAGAGAGCACATGCAGGGGGAGGGGCAGGCAGAGGGAGAGAAAGAAGCAGGCTCCTTGTTGAGCAAGGAGCCCCATGTGGGGCTCGATCCCAGGACCCCAGGATCATGACCTGAGCTGAAGGCAGATGCTTAACCAACTGAGCCACCCAGGCATCCTAATTTATGCTCCTTTTAAAATAAAACAAAAGAACATAAGCCAGGAGGCTAGTTAACAAAATATAAAAAGGTAAATGAAGCAAAAGTTACATATCCAAGTGACTACCCCTGGATTACCCATTTTGATGTAACAAGTATTTTACAATGGATACAAATGAAGTTAAAATATTTCTCTTGACAAATTATTCTTATCAATATTTTAACAAAGGTTCATGATAATTTATGATCCAAAATATTAACTTATATTTGAAACCCAAACAAAATTAATTATGTTCCAATTTTTGAGGAGACAAATCATTATTAATCTAACCAATTATTCATAACAGAACTTTAACATAATATAGAAAATTTCAATTCCAAATTCTAAGTGTCAAAACCCAAATTATATTACATTATTACAAAACATATGTCAAGGCAAACACCCTCAGTTATTTTTCTTTAATTGATTATTGTTTAGATTTTGTATTGGAATGCTAGAATCTTTGTACCAGAATCAGAGTAATATGGAATAAAATGTCTCAACTTGAGCATCTCTTACGTGTATATAACAAATAATTATTTTTTTTCATATTACATCAAATGTGTGAGTGATTATGAAATATCTTTGTTTTATTTTAGTATTGTATAAACAAAACCTGCAAAGAAGTTCATTTGGTGGAAAACAAATGTAATGTTGCTGCAAAATGCAGAGGAAATGGGGTAAGTAACTTTTCTTTTTATAGTTCTAAATTAAATGTTATTTTTGTGGGTAATTCAAAATAAAAGTTTATCTTACTTGGGAGAATTGAGAGTCTAGTTACTTTTAAACTGACCTTGCCTGGAAATAGTTAACCAGTATAAAGAAAATCAGTGGGGTGGCACTAGGTGTTATACGCAAGTAATGAATCGTTGAACACTACATCAAAAACTAATTATGTACTATATGTTGGCTAACTGAACATAACAATAATAATAAATAAATAGGAAAAAAATATCAGTGGAGCTAATTCAAACACTGTTAAACAAATTGTACTATATGTGTTGAATTTATTGTGAACATCCACAACTTATGAATTAATAACATGTTTAAATGAAAAACATTTATTCTTTTGTTATGCAAATAAATCTGCATTTTACTTGTAATTATGAATATATTTTGTTCTCCCTCATTTTCTTAATAATTAAAATTTATGGCTATATAATATTTTATAAAGAGTATACTTAAAAAACCTGTTGACATGAATTTTTTGATTGTTCCTATGAAGAGGTTTCTAATACAAAATATAACCTATCCAAACATTTTTTATTTCTTCTCAACTGCTCATCTATCTTAATCTGCTAATATAAATTTGATGTTACATTTGTATTTAATTTTTACATCTTCAAATTTATAGTTTGGTCCTTTTAAAATTATTTTTCCTAAAAGAAAATCAGTGCAAGGTGCAGTCAACATGATAAGAATTATTCCAGATTTACCATATTTATCGGTATTTAATTTTATAATTTTTAAATTGATTGGATTTAGAATATATAAAATACCTCTTGCATTGTCTTTAATTTTCTAAAGGCTGTTAACAAAGAGGATAACTACATTTTCATGTTTTGTTTTTTACTTTCTATAGTTACAATTATTGGCCTGATCTTTCACTTTCCTTTGTTTAATTTTTAGGTCTTCAATCCAAATGATTTTTATTAAATCTCAAAACAAATTTATAGATTACAGATTATTTATACTGTTTTATTAGATACATATTTGTTTTCTTCATATACTATCATTTAGTTTTCATTTTTATTTTACTTAGATTTTTGGATTTTTTAATAAAATTTTTCACTATGAAATATGACATAAATTAAGTAAAGAAGAGTAAACTTCTGTATTTGTTTTAAGATTTTGTCTATGCTTGTTAATTTCAAAATTAGAATTAAAATGTCAAGTAAAATGTAACTGAATCTAGGAGAAGCTGTGTTTACTTTCCAATGACATCTCAACAGATAACTCTATTATTTACAGTTGACAGAGTTGACTTGTAACTCTATAATTTGCTATTTTAATTCAATTTTATGAGCATGTAGTTGTTTAGAAACTTTATTCTGAAGTACTGGCAGTCATTGTAATATTCTTTTTTCATTTCTGATACACTTTTTTTTATTAATAAGACTTTTTTTTAGAGCAGTTTTAGGTTCATGGGAAATCTTGAGGGGAAAATATAGAATTTTCCCATACATCTCTTTCCCTTCATGCATAGCCTCCCCCAATGTCAACATTCTGCATCAAAGGTGTACATTTGTTACAATTGATGAACATACATTGACATATCATAATCACCCAAACTATTGATAGTTTACATTAGGCTTCATTCTTTGTGTTGTACATGTTATGGTTTTGGATGAATGTAAAATAACATGTATCCATTATTATAATACCATAAGAGAATTTTACTGGCCAAAAAATCCTCTGTGCTATCCTTCTTTAAGCCTCCCCCAGCCCCAACCTACAACAACCAGTTATGTTTTTACTGTCGGCATAGTTGTGCCTTTTCCAGAATGTTATATAATTGGGATCATACAGTATATAGCCTTTTCAGAGTGGTTTCATTCACGTAGTAACATACGCTTAAATTTCCTTCATGTCTGATGTCTGGATTTACCACAGTTTATTTATTTATTCACCACTGAAAGACATATTGGTTGCTTTCAAACTTTTGCAGTTATAAATATAACTACTGAAATATCCATGTGCAGATTTTTGTGAAACGATAAGTTTCCAACTCTTTTGGGTATGTACTTTTCTTTAAATTAGACTTCCTAGCAATTTATCACTTTATTAATGATCTAAATATGTCAAGAAGTTAAGAAAAAAACAACAGATTATATTGAAAATTTTAGTTATTGATTGACTATATGTTGTGGACATTCCTGAATCTGATCCCCATTGTTAAAGACAAAGATTTTGATATTCAATTCCATGTCTTTCTTTCATACAACATGCTTTTGATGTTTATCTAAAAAGTTATCTCCAAATCCAAGGTCACCAAGATATTCTCCCGTGTTATCTTCTACAGGTTTTATAGTTTTGTATTTTACATTTAGTTCTATGATCCATTTTGAGCTAATTTTTATGAAAGGCATAAGTATTAATTTTTTGCATGTACATTTCCATCACCATTTTAAAAAGGATTTTTCTCCATTGAACTGCCTGCCTTTGCTCCGTTACTGAAGACCAGTTGATTATATTTATGTGGATTTAATTCTGATTTCTCTATTTCATTCCATCAATCTGTTTATCTGTTTCTTTGCCAATACCACACTGTTTTGATTATTTTAGCTCTAAAATAAGTATACGTGTCAGGTAGTCGAAGTGATCCTTTTTTGTTCTTCAGTATTATGTTGGCTATTCTGGCCTTTCCATATAAACATAAGTTTGCCAAATCAGTTTGTCAGTATCCACAAAATAACCAAATGGAATTTTGATTGGGATTGTATTTAATGTATAAATCAAGTGGGGAAGAAATGACATCTTGACAATATTGAATCTTCATATCCATATACATGGAATATCTTTCCATTTACGTAGATCTTTGAGTTTGTTACATTACACTTTTGCAGTTCTCCTAATACAGGTCTTGTAAATTCATAACCAATTATTTTTTGATGTTAATGTAAATGGTATTGTTTTTAATTTCAAATTTCAATTGTTTATTGTTATATATATGTAAGCAATTGACTTTTATATATTAACCTTTCATTATGCTACCTTACATAATCATTTACTAGTTCTTATAGCTCTTTTGTTGATCCTTTGGGATTATTTACACAATCATGTCATCTGAGAACAAAATATTTTTTTCTTTCTTTCCAAATTTTATATCTTTTATTTCCTGTTCTTATTGCATTACCTTGAAATTCTAGTATAATGTTGAAAAGAGAAAAATAGTAAGAGTAAATATCCTTGCCTTGCTCTTGATCTTAGCAGGAAGGCTTCTAGCTTCTCATTATTTTTTTTTTATATTCTTTCAATGTAGTAGGCCATATTAATTTTTGAATTTCTAAATAAGGTAGAACAGTTTCTTATCTGTATATTTAAAAATAGATTCAAACTTTAGAAAGAGGTCATATTCAAATAAACATGTCTAAATAAAAAATAAAGAAATAAAGAAATAAAAACATTTACTTCCTGGAAAACAACAAAGGGTGTGTATACAGAAACTCAGGGAACACTTCCCACATTCCTCTCTCCTCTTCTTCACAATTTTCTTTCATATTATTTATGTTTGAGCCTCTCATCTGTGACCTTCCATGACCAACACACAAGTGAAAGCTCACAAAATAAGTTAACTTTTTATCTGAACCCCATGGCTTACTCTCTTCTTTCCACTTGTTCTTTTTCTCCCTCAACTTGTCTATTTTTTTACTCTTTTATTTACTTTTTATTTTTTCCCTAGGTTTCCCCTGATTCTTTTATGTATTCTTAACTTCAATTGTTCTCTGCCTTTTTCTTTTTTTTATTGAAGTATGATTGACAAATAACAGCATATTTGTTCAGGTTGTACAATATAATGATTTAATATTTGTATGTATTGCAAAGTGGTCACCACAATAATTCTAATTAACATCCATCATCATGCATAGCTACAATTTTGTGTGTGTGTTGAGGAATTTTAAGATCTACTCTCTTGGTAACTTTCAAATATTCAATACCATATTATTAACTATATTCATCATACTTATATTACAACCTTATGATTTATTTATTTTATAACTGGAAGTTTTTATCTTTGAAAACCTTCACCCATTTCACTCATCATCTCCCACCCTTTACCTGTGGCACCTACCAATCTGTTCTCTGTACTTATTTTTTTTTTAAGATTTTATTTATTTATTTGACAGAGATAGAGACAGCCAGCGAGAGAGGGAACACAAGCAGGGGGAGTGGGAGAGGAAGAAGCAGACTCATAGCAGAAGAGCCTGATGTGGGGCTCGATCCCAGATCGCCAGGATCACGCCCTGAGCCGAAGGCAGACGCTTAACCGCTGTGCCACCCAGGCACCCCTGTTCTCTGTACTTATTATGTTTGTTTTTCAAAAGTCTACCTATAAGAGGGATCATATGATATTGAACTTTCTCTGACTTATTTTCCTTAGCATAATGCCCTCAAGGTCTATCCATATTGCCACAAGTGACAAGATTTCATTGTTTTTATGGCCGAATAATATTCGTGTGTGTGTGTGTGTGTGTGTGTTTGTGTGTGTGTGTACATAACACATCTTCTTAAATCAATTCATTCATAGAAGGACATTTCTGTTGTTTCCATATCTTGACTACTATAAAAAATGCTGCAGTAAACATCTTTTCAAGTTAGTGATTTGGTTTCTTTACGAATACCCAGAATTGGAAGTACTGGATCATATGGTGGTTCTATTTTTAATTTTTTGAGGAGGAGCCATGCTGTTTTCCACAGTGTCTTCACCAGTTTACATCCCCACTAACAGTGCACAATGGTTCCCTTTTCTTCTCGTCTTGACCAACACTTGTTATTTCATATCTTTTTGGTAAAATAGCCATTCTACCATGTGTGAGGTAGTATATAATTGTGATTTTGATTTGCATTTCCTTGGTTATCAGTGATGCTGAGTATCTTTTCATGTACCTATTGGTTACTGTATGTTTCTTCTCATTATTATGATGTGAATTGTAATTTTTTCCTAGTTGTTCCTACTAATATTGAGGAATTTCCCCCTCTATGCCTGGATTGGTGAGAGGTTTTTTGTTTGTTTTGCTTTGGTTTTTTAAAGATTTTATTTATTTGACAGAGATAGACACAGTGAGAGAGGGAACACAAGCAGGGGGAGTGGGAGAGGGAGAAGCAGGCTTCCCGCTGAGCAGGGAGCCCGATGCAGGTCTTGATCCCTTCAGCTGAAGGCAGATGCTTAATGACTGAGCCACCCAGGCACCCCAGGTGAGAGTTTTTAATCATAAGTGAGGTGTGTTTGGTCAAGTCCTCTTTTCTGAATCTACTGATATAATCGTATGACTTTTCTTCTTTAGCTTATTGATGTGATAGGTTACAGTAATTGATCTTCAAATGATAATCTCAACTTGTATACCAGGAATAAAATCCATTTTATTCTGATATATTATTCTTTTATATGTTAATTGATTTGATTTGCTAATATTTTTGAGGATTTATGCACTTATGTTTATGAGTGATATTGTTTATAGTTCTACTTTCTTGTAATGACTTCGTCTAGTTTTGGTATTGGGATAATGCTGACCTCACAATGAATTTGGAAGTGATCCTTTTCCCTCTATTTTTTGGAAGAGATTGTAAAGAATTGACATAATCCCTTTCTTAAATGTTTGATCAAATTCACTAGAGAACACAGCTATGTGCTTTCTGTTTTGGAAGGTTATTGGATATTGATTTAATTTATTTAACAGATATAGACCTATTCAGACTATTTCTTCTTGTGTGACCTTTTATAAATTGAGTCTTTCAATGAATCGGTTAATTTCACCTAGGTTAACAATTTATATGCATAGAGTTTTTAGGATATTACTTTGCTATTTTTTTTTAAAGATTTTATTTATTTATTCGACAGAGATAGAGCCAGCCAGCGGGAGAGGGAACACAAGCAGGGGGGTGGGAGAGGAAGAAGCAGGCTCATAGTGGAGGAGCCCGATGTGGGGCTCGATCCCATAACACCAGGATTACTCCCTGAGCCGAAGGCAGACGCTTAACCGCTGTGCCACCCAGGCGCCCCTACTTTGCTATTTTTTAAAAAAAAATTAGTTAAAATCAATTTAATTAACATATAGTGTATTAGTTTCAGAGGTAGAGTTTAGTTATTTATCAGTTGCACGTAACACCAAGTGCTCATAACATCAGGCACCCTCCTTAATGCCCATTGCCCAGTTACCCCATCCCCCATCCACCTCCCTTCCAATAACCTTCAGTTTGATTCCTATAGCTAAAAGTCTCTTATGGTTTGCCTCACTCTCTGATTTTGTCTTGTCTTATTTTCCCTCCTTTCCCCTATGTTCATCTGTTTCGTTTCTTAAAGTCCACATATGAGTGAAATCATATGGTATTTGGCTTTCTCTGACTGACTTATTTCCCCTAACATAAAACACTCTAGTTCCATCTACATCATTGCAAATGGCAAGATTTCATTCTTTTTGAAGGCTGAGTAATATTCCATTGTGTATATATTCCACATCTTCTTTATCCATTCATCTGTTGATGGACATCTGGGCTCTTTCCATATTTTGGTTATTGTGGATATTGCTGCTATAAACATTAGGGTGCCAGTGCTCCTTTGGATCAATACATTTGCATCCTTGGGGTAAATATCTAGTAATGCAATTTCTGGGTCACAGGGTAGCTCTATTTTTAACTTTTGAGGATCCTCCAATCTGTCTTCCAGAGTGGCTATACCAGCTTGCATTCCCACTGCAGTGTAAGAGGGTTCTCCTTTCTCTGTATCCTTGCCAAAATCTGTTGTTTTATGACTTGTTAATTTTAGCCATTCTGACTGGTGTGAGGTGATATCTCACTGTGGTTTTGATTTGTATTTCCCTGATGCTGAGTGCTGCTGAACATTTTTCATGTGTTTGTTGGCCATTCATAAGTCTTCCTTGGAGAAATGTCTGCTCATGTCTTCTGCCCATTTCTTGACTGCATTATTTGTTTTGGGGCATCTTGACTGCCCATTTCTTGACTGCATTATCTGCCCATTTCTTGACTGCCCATTTCTTGACTGCATTATTTTGACTGCAAAACTTGATTTTGATAAGTTTTTTATAGATTTTAGATACTAGCCTTTTGTCTGACAAGACATTTGCAACTATCTTCTCCCATTCTGTAGATTGCCTTTTGGTTTTGTCAATTGTTTCCTTTGCTGTGCAAAATCTTTTTATCTTAATGAAGTCCAAATAGTTCATTTTTGCTTTTGTTTCCTTCTTTTGAAGACATGTCTAGCATGAAGTTGCTGTGGCCAAGGCCAAAGAGGTTGTTGTTTGGGTCCTCCTCTTGGATTTTGATGGATTCCTGTCTCACATTTAGATATTTCATCCATTTTGAGTCTATTTTTGTGTATGGTGTAAGAAAGTGGTCCACTTTCATTCTTCTGCATGTGGCTGTCCAATTTTCCCAACACTGTTTGTGGAAGAGACTGTCTTTTTCCCATTGGTTATTCCTATCTGCTTTGTTGAAGATTAGTTGTTCATAGAGTTTGAGGGTCCATTTCTGAGTTCTCTATTCTCTTCCTTTGCTCTATATGTCTTTTTCTATGCCAGTACCATACTGTCTTGATGATTACAGCTTTGTAATACAGCTTGAAGTCCAAAATAGTCATGTCACCAGCTTTGGTTTTCTTTTTCAACATTCCTCTGGCTATTCAGGGTCTTTCTTGGTTCTATACAAATTTTAGAATTGTTTGTTCCAGCTCTGTGAAAAATATTGATGATATTTTGATACGGATTGCATTGAATCTCTAGAATGCATTGGGTAGTATAGACATTTGAACAATATTTATTCTTCCAATTCATGATTATGGAATGTTTTTCCATTTCTTTGTGTCTTCCTCAATTTCTTTAATAAAAGTTCTGTAGTTTTCAGAGTACAAACGCTTTACCTCTTTGGTTAGGTTTATTCCTAGATATCTCATGGTTTTTGGTGCAATTGTATATGGGATCAACTCCTTTATTTCTCTTTCTTCTGCCTCATTGTTAGTGTATAGAAATGCAACTGACCTCTGTGCATTGATTATATCCTGCCACTTTGCTGAATTCCTGTATGAGTTCTAGAAATTTTGGGGTGGAGCTTTTTGGGTTTTCAATATAGAGTATCATGTTGTTGACAAAGAGTGATATTTTGATGTGGCTTTGCCAATTTGGTTGACTTTTATTTTATTTTATTTTATTTTATTTTATTTTATTTTATTTTATTTTATTGTCTGATTGCTGAAGCTTGGGCTTCCAATACTATGTAGAACAGCAGTGCTGAGCGTGGTCATCCCTGTTATGTTCCTGACCTTAGGGGAAAAGCTCTGTTTTTCATGTATGGCTTTTATGATATTGAGATGTGTTCCCTCTATCCCTATACTGCAGAGAGTTTTTGTCAAGAAAAGATGCTGTACTTTGTCTAATGCTTTTTCTGCTTAATTGAGAGGATCATATGGTTCTTCTCCTTTCTTTTATTAATGTCATGTATCACATTGATTAATTTGTGGATGTTGAACCACCCTTGCATCCCAGGAAGAAATCCCATTAGGTCATAGTGAATAATCCTTTTAGTGTACTGTTGGATCCTATTAGCTGGTATCTTGGTGAGAATTTTCACATCCATGTTCAACAGGGATATTGGTCTGTAATTCTCCTTTTTGGTGGGGTCTTTGTCTGGTTTGGGGATCAAGGAAATGCTGGCCTCATAGAATGAGTTTGGAAGTTTTCCTTCCATTTCTATTTTTTGAAACAGCTTCAGAAGAATAGGTATTGATTTTTTAAATGTTTGTTAGAATTCTACTGGGGGGCATCTGGTCCTGGATTGTAGTTTGTTGGGAGATTTTTGATTACTGTTTCAATTTCTATGCTGGTTATGGGTCTGTTCAGGTTTTCTCTTTCTTTCTGTTTCAGTTATGGTAGTTGATATGTTTCTAGGGATACAACCATTCTTTCCAGATTGCCTAATTTGTTGGCATATAATTGCTCATAATATTCTCTTGTAATTGTTTGTATTTCTTTGGTGTTGGTTGTGATCTCTCTTTCACTTATGATTTATTTGTCTGGGTCCTTTCTCTTTTCTTTTTTGGTAAGTTTGGCCAAGGGTTTATTGAGATTATTAATTCTCTCAAAGAACCAGCTCCTAGTTTCATTGATCTGCTCTATTTTTCTTCTGATTTCTATATGATGGATTTCTGCTATAATCTTTATTATTTCTCTTCTCTTGCTGGATTTACACTTTATTTAGTTTAGTTTTTCCATTTCCTTGAGGTGTAAGGTTAGGTTGTGTATTTGAGACTTTTCTTATTTCTTGAGAAAGGTCTTTATTGCTATATACTCCTTCTTAAGACCATTTCTGCATCCCAAAGGCTCTGCACTGTCGCGTTTTCATTTTCATTTGTTTCCATGTGTTTTTTTTCATTATTCTTTAATTTCCTGGTTGACCCATTCATTCTTTAGTGTGATGCTCTGTAATCTCCATGTATTTGTGTTCCTTCCAAATTTTCTCTTGTGATTGAGTTCAAGTTTAAAGCAATGTGATCCTAAAATATGAATGGAATAATCTTAATCTTTTGATACCAGTTGAGAACTGATTTGTGACCCAGTATGTGATCAATTCTGGAGAATGTTCCATGTGCACTCGAGAACGTGTATTCTGTTGCTTTAAGATTAAATGCTCTGAATATATCTGTGAAGTCCATCTAGTCCATGTGTCATTCAAAGCTTTGTTGATCTTCTGCTTAGATGATCTGTCCATTGCTGTGAGTCAGGTGTTAAAGTCCCCTACTATTATTTTGTAATTATCAATGTGTTTCTTTAATTTTGTTATTAATTGCTTTGTATTTTTGGCTGCTCCTAAGTTAGGGACATAAATATTTACAATTGTTAGATCTTCTTGTTGGATAGACCTTTTAATTATGATATAGTGTCCTTCTTCATCTCTTATTATAGTCTTTGTTTTAAAATCTAGTTTGTCTGATATAAGGATTTCCACTTCAGCATTCTTTTGATGTCTATTGGCATGATAAATGGTTCTCCACCCCTTCTTTTCAATCTGGAGGTGTCTTTGGATCTACATTGAATCTCTTGGAGACAGCATATAGATGGGTTTTGTTTTTTAGTCCAATCTGATTCCCTGTGTCTTTTGATTGGAGCATTTAGTCCATTTACATTCAGAGTAATTATTGAAAGATATGAATTTAGTGCTATTGTATTACCTGTAAAGTCACTGTTTCTGTAGATTGTCTTTGTTCCCTTCTGGTCTTTGTTACTTTTGGGCTCTCTTTTTGCTCAAAGGATCCCTTTTAATATTTCTTGTAGGGCTGGTTTAGCATTCATGAATTCCCTTAGTTTTTTTTTTTTTTTTGTCTTGGAAACTCTTTAACTCTCCTTCTATTCTGAATGAGAGCCTTGCAGGATAAAGTATTGTTGGTTGTATATTTTTCCCATTTAGCACATTGAATATGTCATGCCAGTCCTTTCTGGCCTGCCAGGTCTCTGTGGACATGTCTTCTGCCGGTCTTATATTTCTACCCTTGTAGGTTAAGGACCTATTTTCCTGTGCTTGTTTCAGATTTTCTATTTCTGAAATTTGCAAGTTTCACTATTATGAGTCGGGGTATTGACCTACTTTTATTGATTTTGAAGGAGGGTGTTCTATGGTTCCTGGATTTGAACGCCTGTTTCCTTCCCCAGACTAGGGAAGTTCTCAGCTATAATTTGTTCAAATAAACCTTCTTTCCTCTGTCTTTCTCTTCCTCTTCGGAGACCCCTATTATTTGAATATTATTTTGTGTTATGGTATTGTTGATTTCTTGAAGTCTGTCATGACCTAGTTGTTGTTTTTCTCTCTGTTTGCAGCTTCCTTATTGTCTATTATTTTGTCATCTTTATCACTCTTCTGCCTTGTTTATCCTAACAGTTAGAGCCTACATTGTTGACTGCATCTCAGTAATAGCATTTTAAATTTTATCCTGATTAGATTTTAGTTCTTTTATTTCTATAGTAAGGGATTCTCTACTGTCTTCTATGTTTTTTTTTAAGCCCAGCTAATATCTTTATAATTGTGATTTGAATTCTAGTTCTGACATCTTACTTATATCCATACTGATTAAATACTTGGCAGTGAGTACTGCCTCATGTTCTTTCTTTTGGGATGAGACTGTCTGTCTCATCATTTTGTTCAGAAAAGAATAGATGAAAGAGAGAGATAAGACAAAAATAACAAAAACCAGAAAAATATAAACAAAACAAACCTGAAGAGAACAGAAACAATACAAAATAAGAAAAAATCGAATAAGCAGTAAAACAGAACAAAAAAATAAACTAGATCCTGGGTGTATCTTGGTCTGTTAAAAGAAACTAGATCCCAAAATAGGAAAGAAATAAAAACTTATGTGTATACAAAAATAAAATAAAAGGAAAGGAAACCATAATATAAATATAGTATGTATAAAAATAAAAATTAAGAAATAAAAATAGAATTGATAAAATTTTAAAAATAGCTGAAAAAAATAAAACTGAAAGACTCAAGAATCATGAAAAAACCATGAATGCTATATACTCTTTTACCCAAGAGCTGACGTTTTGTAGTTCTATGTGATAGGTAAACTTGGTGTTAGCCAGTTTTTCCTGCTGGTCCTCAGGACGAGGGGCCTATTGGACTGATTCTCAGGTGTCTTTAGCCTAGTGGAATTGCACCCCCATTGCCAGGGCCCACGGTCAGTGTAGGTGGCTCCAGATTGTACTATGTGGCACTGGTTTGCTCCCGGAAGGCTTTCAGCACCAATGAGGGGCATGAGAACAGCAGTGCCCTAATCTCTAATCCTGGAGCTGAAAGTTCACATTCCCCACTCTTTAGTGAGCCCTCACAGAAAAGCAGTCAACCCTGGTTTCTGCCAGAACTCTGTGTTCACTCAGCCTGTGACTGAGCATTTTTATCTCAGGCACGCTACCCCATTTCAAGTCTCCAAACTTTACAGACTCCTGTGGTGTGGACTTGTGCTGTTCCTCCTGGGGAAAGGAGTGGGGTCTTGTCAGGCTTCTGCCTTTTGCTGGGCCCCTGACTAGAGAGTGGTTGTGGGACCTAGCAGCAGGTCCAGGTTTATGGCAACACCAAGTACAAAGTCAGTGCCTAGACTCACTGTTTTCAGCTGGATTCCCCCCTCTCATGTTTGGGAACTCTGCCACAATCAGGCAACCCCATTCTTTTTGTAACCCAGGGATCCTGAGACCACACTGTCCCACCTGGAATTCTTTTCCACTTCACCACCTGAGCACCTTGAAGCCAGGGCTGTCCCCAACTGTAGCAGACTTCTGAAGATTCTGTTTTTGTTCCCTGCTCCTTATAATACTTCCTGGCAGCCTCCTTAAGCAAGTTCCCTCCCTCCAAGGTTTATCTTCCAAATATTGCCCCAGATTCACATTTCTGCACTTCCTACCTTCCAAAAAGTGGTCGCTTTTGTATTTGTAGAATTGCAGCAATTATTTTCTCAGATCTTGATTGATTTTGCTGGTGTTCAGGATGATTTGATAACTATCTAGCTGAATTCCAAGGACCAGATAATATGAGGGTCCCCTACTCCTCCACCATCTTAACTCCTCTCCCTACATTATCTTTTCAATGTTCATGGATCAATAATGGTAGTACTTTTTCCATTTATATTAATAATTTGGATTTTTTTCTCTTTTTCTTGAATTTACCTGGTTAAGAGACTAATCAATTTTATTAATTTTTTTATGAATGAGCTTTTGGTTTTAATTTCCTCTATTAATTTTTAGTTTTCCATTATTTCCACTCTAATCTTTATTAGATTTAATTTTCTCTTCCTTTTTCTAGTTTCCAAAGCACAGGATAGATTATTGATTTTAGGTTTTTTCTAATGCATGCACTAAATGCTATACATTTCCCACTAAGTACTGTTTCAGTGCATCCCACAAATTTTCCTAAGTTGTATTTACATTTTGATTTAGTTTAAAGTTCTTTTTAATTTCTTTTGACACTTCTTTGACCAATATATTATTTAGAAGTGTGTTGCTTAGTCATGACGTGTTTTGGGATTTTCTAGCAATGTTTCTTTTATTGATTTCTAGTTTAATTCCATCATTCCTTCTTGGTATGAAAGCATATTTTGTATGATAGCTATTCTTTTAAATTTGTGAAGATGTGTTTTATGGCCAAGCATGTGGTTTATCTTGGTGAATAGTCCCTGTGTGCTCAAGAATAATGTATATTTTCTCGTTTGGGTAGAGTTTTCTCTATGTGTCAATTAGATACTGGTCTGGTCAATTATATACTTACTGATTTTCTGCCTGCCATATCTGTCAAATATAGATAGAGGTGTGTTAAAGTCTCCAACTAAAATAGTGAATTTATCTTTTACTCCTTATAGTTCTATCAGGTTTTGCCTCATAAACTTGACACCTTGTTCTTAGTTGCATGCACATTAAGGATTGTTATATCTTCTTTTTCATTATGTAATGCCCTCTTTAGCTCTGAAAATTTTCTTTCTTTTGATTATTGTTACCGTGATCTGTCTTTCTCCATCCCTTACTTTTAGTCTAGCTGTAGTTTTATATCTAAAGTGGGTTCTTGATAGGTAACATTCTTGTTTATTTATTGACTATGAAAATCTCTTTTAATAATGGTGTATTTAGACTATTGGTTTTTAAAGTAATTATTGATGTAATTAGACTAATATATACCTTCTGTGTTACAGTTTTCTATCTGTTGCCCTCGTTTTTCATTTACATTTTGTCTTCCATTCTTTTTCTGTCTTTTCTGTTTTGAATTCAGTGTTTTATAGAATTCTATTTTTACTTTTCTCTCAGTAAATCAATTATACTTAGAAATTTTTATGGGTAGTATAAGTACTTTGTAACAGAGTGTTTCCAATACCTCCCTCTTGTGCCTTACATTTCTGTAATTAATTTCTCTTATCTATAAGCTATAATCACTAAATACAGTGTTGCCATTATTTTGATCAAATTGTTATGTCTTAAATCAATTAAGAATAAGAACAATAAAAGATTTTATTTTACCTTCTTTTATTCCTTCTCTTTTACTCTTCTTTTTTCTTTTTTGTATGTCTGAGTTTCTATTCTATATCAGTCCTTTCTTAAACATTTCTTGCAAAGCAGGTATACCCATGAAAAGTTTTTGAAAGCTTGTTTGTTTGAGAAAGATTTTATTTCTCTTTTTCTTTTGAATAATAATTTTAATGGATACACATTCAAGATGGGTATTTATTTTTCTTTCAACATTTTAAATATTTCACCCCATTTTTTCTTGCTTTCATGATTTCTGAAGAGAAGTCCAATGTAATTTCCTTCCTTGCTCTTCTATAGGTAAGGGTGGGTTTTTTTTTTCCTAGTTTCTTTTAAGATTTCCCTTCATTTTTTATTTTCCACGGTTTGAATATGTTATTTCTACATACATTTTTGAAATGATTACCTTGCTTGGTATTCTCTGAAGTTCCTGGACATGAGGGTTTTTTGTCTATCATTAATTTTGCGAAATTCTGCTTCAAATATTTTTCTGTCCCTTTCTTTTTTCTCTGTCTGGTATTTCCATGACATCCATGTTATATCTTTTTTAATTGTCCCACACTTCTTGGATATTCTGTCTTTTTAAATATTTTTTGCTCTTTACATTTCAGTTTTGGAATTTTCTAATGACATGTCCTCAAGTTGACTGATTATTTCTTTGGTTATATACAGATGAGCCCCATCAAAAGAATTTATTTCTTCTAAAGTGCTTTTGATTTCTGGCATTTTAATATATATTTTTTAGAGTTTCTATCTCTCAGCTTACATTACCCATCTGTTCTTTCATATTGATGTTGTCTACTTTCCCCTAGCACATTAGCCATGATTGCTTTAGACTTCTAGTCTGCTAATTCCAACATATCTGCCCTATCTATCTGACCTTCACCTTGTTCTATTTCTTCAAATTGTGCTTTTTGTCTTTTAACATGGCTTGCAAACATACAGAAATTGTCCATTTATTTCTATCAAGGGACAGCATTCCCTACTCGCTAGAAGAAGATTATACAGGAGCACCTGGGTGGCTTCGTAGGTTAAGCATCTGCCTTCAGCTCAGGTTGTGATCCCAGGGTCCTGGGATCAAGCCCCGCATTGGGCTCCCTGTTCAGTGGGGAGTCTGCTTCTCCCTCTGCCTCTCCCCCTGCTTGTGCTCTCTTTCTCTCTGTCAAATAAATAAATAAAATCTTTAAAAAAAGGAAGAAAAAGAAAATTATACAGAGGTATGCTCCTTACAAGTTAACGTCAGATATTACTCTCTCAAGTTACATAAAAATGAAATGTGGAGTTACAAAGGTTACAATAATACAGCTTTTAGACTAGTAAATTTTTTTAATCTATTAGCTTCTTATCATGTAGAAAATAGAAAGTAAAGTTACAATTGTTACAATAATTTTAGCTTTTAAAAATCCACATGTATTTACCTTTATTGAGATCTTTATATCTCCATGTAACTTTAAATTATAATATACAGCCCTTTCAAATCACTCTGCCAGACTCTTTTGACCATTTCTTGCAAGGCTGCTATAGCAATAATGAATTCCCTTAACTCTTACTTATTTGGGAATTATTTAATTTCTCCCTTACATTTGAAGAACACATTTGCCAAATATAGGATTCTTGGTTGACAATTTTTGTTTTTTGTCTTTCTTCCTTTCTTTCTTTCTTTCTTTCTTTCTTTCTTTCTTTTTCCTATCTCTTTTCTTTTCCTTTCTTTTCTTCTTCTTTTTTTTTTTTCTATTAGCACTTTGACTATATCAGCCATCTGCCTGCTGGTTTCCAAAGTTTCTCATGAGAAAGCTGCTGATAATTTTATGTAGGATCTCTCATATGTAACAAGTTACTTCCCTTGCTGCTGTCTAAATTCTCTCTCTGCTTTTGACTTTTAAAGTTGGATTATAATATGTATCAGTGTGAGTCATTTTAAGTTCATCTTACTTGAAGTTTGTGAGCTTCTAGATGTTTATATTCATGTTATTCATTGACTTTGGGAAGTTTTCAGTAATTAGTTCTTCATATATTCTCTCTTCTGAAATGCAAAAGGGAGTTCTTCGAGTTTAAAAATAGATACTAACAACATGAAAACATGTAAAAGTATAAAAGTCACTGTAAAAATTATAATATATTCAAATTCAGAATACACTAATATTGTCATATTAGCATGTAAATCACTTTAAACTCTGGTATAAAAATTAAGAGACAGAAGTTTTAAAATTAGGGCACTGAGTGGTTCAGTAGGTTTAGTGTCTGCCTTTGGCTCAGGTCACGATCTCAGGGTCCTGGGATCAAAAAGGAGCCTGCTTCTCCCTCTCTCTCTGCCCTTCCTCCCTGCTCATGCTCTCTAAATAAATAAATAGGTAAATAAACAAATCTTTAAAAGAAAAATATTAAAATTAACTAGATACAAAAATGTGTTAATGAATATACCATATAAAATGACAGAAATTATAACATCAATTATACAAAATGTGGGGGAAGGAGAAATTAAAGTGTAGAATACTTGTCCAAGGTCATATTATGTTGTTATCAGCCTTAAAATAAACTATTCTATCTACAAAATATTTTGGGTAAGCTTCATGATAGCCACAAATAAAAAACCTGTAGTAGACACACTAAAGAGAAAGAGAAAGTAACCAAAGAATAAAAGTATTTTTTAAAAAATCACATCACAAAGAAGAACAGCAAGAGAGGAAAAACAAAGCAAAGAAACTACCAGAAAATAAGGAACACTTAAAGGCAATAGTAAATCCTTGCTAATCCATAATTACCTTAAATATAAATTAATTGAAGTTTTATTTAAAAAAACAACATCAAATGATATACTGTCTACTATGATTTACTTTACTTTTAAGGACACAAATAGGCTGAATATGGAGGAATGGAAAGAGATTTTCCATGCAAATGATAACGAAAAGATGGTAGTGTGGCTGCACTTAGAGAAAATATACTTTAAGCAAAATTGTCAAAAAATACAAGAAGGTCACTATATAATGATAAAAGAGTCAATTCATCAAAAGAATATAAAAATTGTAATGGACATGCACCTGAATTCCAAACATTTAAATATATAAAAGAAATGTTAACAAAACTGAAGCGAAAAATAGACAGTGATACAGTAGTAGGAAGGAAACAAGGAAAATTTTTAGTGGTGGAGAGTGGAACTTAATTAGTGGGTGAAAACTCTTAGTTTCATGCATTTTAATTGTTTGAGTTTTACAAAATTGTATTTACTTGTTTTACTTTAAAATGAAAATTAATACTGAACTGTTAAATGTAAAAGCACAATAACATGTAAACTCCATAGATGTAAACCACCAGAATTGCAAGTTTATTATAAAACCTTATTTTATTGTCCATTTTTAATATTTTGTGCATCTATTTTATTTTGTTTTGGAAAATGTGTTCACTTAAAAATGAAATACAAATAACTGGTCACTAAAGTAAAATTTCAAAAAGAGAATTAGGATAAGAAATTAAAGTGGCCAAGTCAATTGATGTTAATTTTATTACAATATTTTGTATAGAAATTAAAGTTTAGGTGTAGAAAATGCAGAAGTTGTGATAGCAAACGTTTACAAAATAACTAAATGAGACATTTTTGAGAAATTCTAAATTCACCCAATATTGTACTCTTCTGTGAATACAATGGCCATAATTTATTGAATCCTATTTATTAAAAATGATTGGGGAAAGGCAAAGTACTTATCAAAAACAGTTAATATGTAGAGGTCATAAATATACTATCATGAAGGGTCACGTAGGTAGTGATTTTGTCATTGACCATTATGTTGTAAAAATTTTCACTACTTTTTCTAGCATTTCTCATACAGTATTAGTAAACTTTGAAAAATAGTGATTTTATTCTTTTGAATACATACATACATAAGATATAAAACTAACATGATTTATAGTAATTATGTGGCTTTTTTTGTTTGTTTGTTTCAGATATGTAATAATTTGGGTAATTGTCATTGCTTTCCTGGCTATAGGCCTCCATATTGTGAATTCCAGATTGGTTCACCAGGGGGAAGTATTGATGATGGAAATGTTCAGAAATCTGGTGAGTAGAAATTAAACTTTTAAAATAAAATAGATGCTCCTTTATGGAATACTTAAAGAACTATAATGCTGAGTCAAATCTTACTTGATCACCTGAGTAATTAAAAGAGTTATCTTGGATAGTGGCTTTAATTAAATTAGCATTACACAATATTTGTAATGAGATTTTCTCAGATACTTAGTTTTCATCAACTTAGTTAAATAAGGTAGAAGACAGTCCTCAGGTTTTAATAAATGTCAAAGCAAGAAATAAGATGATGAACTTAATGAATAAATAATACATGTTCTTTGCTCCACCAATAAACTGCCCCTCTTCTCTCTCTTCTTGTGCCTCCACATTCCCTGATACACAACAATATTTAAGTTAGGCCAGTTAATAACCCTACAGTGGCCTCTAAGTGCACAAGGGAAAGGGAAGGTCTCATGCCTCTGACTTTAAATCAAAAGATCCAAATGATTAAGTTTAGTAAAGAAGGCATATTGCAAGCCAAGACAGGCCTAAAGCTAGGCCTCTTGCACCAAGAGAATGCCAAGTTGAGAATGCAAAGTTTTTGAAGAAAATTAAAAGTGCTAATCCATAAACATACAAATAAAAAAGGAAAATAAGCTTACTGCTGATATGGAGAAAGTTTTAGTAGTCTGGATAGAAGATTAAACCAGCCAGAACATTCCTTTAAGTCAAAGCCCAAACCAGAGCAAGGCCCTAATTCTCTTCAATTCTACAAATGCCGAGAGGTGAAGAAGCTGAAGAAGAAAAGTTTGAAAGTAGTACAGGTTGGTTCATGATGTTTAAGGAAAAAAGCCATCTCCATAATATAAAAGTGCAAAGTGAAGCAGGAAGTGCTGATGTAGAAACTGCAGTAAGTTAGCCAGAAGATCTAGCTAAGATAACTAATGAATGTGACTACACTAAACAACCTATTTTCAATCTAGACAAAACAGTCTTCTATTGGAAGAAAATGCTGTCTATGAATTTCATAGCTAGAGAGGAAAAGTCAATGCCTGGCTTCAAAGTTTCAAAGGGCAGGCTAATCTCTCCTGCAGGGGCTTATGCAGCTGGTGACTGAGTTGAAGCCAATGCTCATTTACCATTCTGAAAATCCAAAAAGCCTTAAGAATTATGCTAAATCTACTCTGCGTGTCCTCTATAAATGGAACCGAGAAGTCTGGGTGACAGCACATTTGCTTACAACATGGTTTACTGAATATTTTATACCCACTGTTGAAGCCTGCTGCTGAGAAAAATAGATGCTTTTCAAAATATCATTGCTCATTGACAATGTACCTCGTCCCCCAAGAGCTCTGATGGAGATGTACAATGAGATTAATGTTGTTTTCATGCCTGCTAACAAAACATTCATTCTAAAGCCCCTTAATGAAGGAGTATTTTTTTAAAAGATTTTATTTATTTATTTATTTGACAGAGAGAGAGACAGCCAGTGAGAGAGGTAACACAAGCAGGGGGAGTGGGAGAGGGAGAAGCTGGCTCCCAGCAGAAGACCCCGATGTGGGGCTCGATCCCAGAATGCAGGGATCACACCCTGAGTCGAAGGCAGACGCGTAACTACTGAGCCACCCAGGTGCCCCAGGAGTAATTTTAACTTTCAAGTCCTACTACTTAGGAAATCCATTTCATAAATCTATGGAAGCCATAGATAGTGATTCTGATAGATCTGGGCAAAGGAAATTGAAAATCTTCTGGAAAGGATTCACCATTTTAAATGCAATGAAGAGCATTTGTGATTCATGGGAAGAGGTCAAAATATCAACATTAACAGGAGTTTGGAACAAGTTGATTCCAATCCTTATGGATGATTTTGACTGATTCAAGACTGGTGGAGGGAGTAACTGCAGACATGGTTAAATAGCAAGAAAATTAGATTAGAAGTGGTACGTGAAGATGTGACTAAATCACTGCACTCTCATGATAAAACCAACAGATGAGGAGTTGCTGCTTATGGATGAGCAAAGAAAATGGTTTCTTGAGATAGAATCTACTCCTGGCGGAGGTACTGTGAAAATTGTTGAAATGACAGCAAGGGATTTAGAATATTATGTAAACTTGGTTCATAAAGCAGGGTTTCCTTTTAAGAGGAGGTTTACTATAGGTTAAAAACCTATCAAAGAGCATCACCTGCTACAAAGAAATCATTCATGAAAGGAAGAGTCAATCAATGCCACAAATTTCTTGTCTTATTTTAACAAAATGCCACAGCCATCCCAGCCTTCAGCAACCACTACCCTGATCAGTCAACAGTGGTACATTGAGGTAAAACTCTACACTCATGAAAATATTATGACTTGCTGAAAGCTCAGATGATGCTTAACATTTTTTAGCAATTATATGGTTTTACATCAAGGTATTTACAATGTTTTTGTAATGATAATGCATACTTAATAGACTACAATATACTGCAAACATAACTTTTATACACACTGGGAAACTGGAAGACTAAGTTAACTTGTTTTATTGTGATATTTGCTCTATTGGGTGGTATGGAACTGAAACTGTAATATCTTCTGAGGAATGCCTGTATTGTAATTCCAGAGTAAACATTAGGAAAACAATCAAAATTTTTAGAAAAAAAAAGAATTAAAATTGTACGAGGTGTTAATTTCCACCAATTAATGAAATGAAGTCTAAATAGAGGAAAAAAAGACATTAGACAAATATAATAGCTGAATGTAAATATAAATGTAAAATAATAATAGCTTAACTAAATATTTTTCAAGTAAAAATTCAATTTTTAAAAGCAATTGCTCAGGCTTTCCGGAATACCCAGAACTCAACTCATCTCCCCCCATGGACACAGCAAATCTACAATTACAGATGGACAATTTCCTCTGAAAAAAGATCTGCAAACTAAATAAAGGACTTTCCACAACAAAGAATAAAAGGACCACACTGAGTAGGGTAAGAGAGGCCTAAACATGGTCTTGTTAAAACACACACACACACACACACACACACACACACACACACACACACAAAGAAACCCTGGTGCAAAGTTACCTGATAGAGAGGGATCTCATTAGACAGGCACTTGTTCCACAGGAGGGCGATGTTAATGCCCCATGTAGCCCCTGGGATCTGCACCAGAGATGAGTTCCCAAAAGACTTGGCTTAGAAAAAACCAGTGGGAGTAACATCTGGGAGTCCCAAAGTGCTATAGGAAATGGAGAGTTTCCTCTTGGAGGGCTCATGTGTGGTCTCACTGCAAGACCTGGCAAAAAACAAACAAACAAACAAACAAACAAACAAACAAACAAACAAACCAGTTCAGTTTGCAAAGCACTTAGATTATGTTAGAATTTTCTTGGCTTTCTGGGGACATTGCCTCAAGGAGCAGGGAATAGTTGAGACATTCACCAGAAACAGAAGCATTAGTAGATGCCAGTATTGGATTCTCCACTTAGCCTACTAATACAGGCCGGTGAGTTCAGATGCAGCACCCTCTTGCCATCTTGCTGGGATGGACAAGATTGGCAGGCATGGTACCTTCTGAGTCCTGAAAGTATGGGTGGTTGCTGTGCTCCCCCACTCTCTGGCTGTGATAGGCAAATACTAACAGTTGAGAATTCTTCCGTTCCCTAGCATAAGTCTGCAAGATTAGGCAATTGTGACATTCTCCCACTTCCTGGCTGGGACTAAAGAGTGTGATCATGATCAGTATTCTCCAATTCCCAGACTAAAGCCAGCACATACACAAATGAGGCATTCTCCTGCTGCATTGTTGAAGTCCATGGGCTTGTATATTCAAGACATTTTCCTGGTGCTTTTCTGAAGCTGGTAAGTGTGTTCCACTCCATATACTCTCCAGCTGCCTTGCTAAAGTGAATGGATACACACAATCCACACAGGATACACCACTTGATCTCCTAGCCTGGTGGCCAAGAGGGCTGGCATTCCAGAACTCCATGGGACTAAACAATCAGAAAGAGTTTTTGGCAGACCACCATCTCTGGGATAGTGCACAAACAGTATAATGAAACACAACACGTCTTCCTGTGAAGACGTCTATTTAGTTAGCCTGGAGGTTAGGCCTGAGGGATATCTTCAAGTTTCCCACAAATGTAGAGGCTACATTTTTTTTAATGTATTTTTAAAAAATATTTAAAGAGACAAATCTTTAAATATACTAACTCAAGAAAAGAGAAGAAAATCAAGTAAAATCAGAAATGAAAGAGGAGACATTACAACAGAAACTACAGGCAGAATAGCAAAATTATATATATATATACATATATATATGCACATACATATATATTATGTGTGTGTATATATATGTGTATATATATATATAATTTTTTAAAATTGTATTTATTTTCATGTGGTTATCCAGTTTTCCCTTACATGATATGTTGAGGAGACTATCTTTTCCCCATTGAGTATTCTTGGGTCTCTTGTCAAATATTACTTGACCATATATGCAGGAGTTTATTTCTGGGCTCTTGATTCTGTTCCATTGGTCTACATGTCTATTTTTATGGCAGTACTATAAAGGTTTTGATTACTATAGCTTTGTGGTATAGTTTGAAATCAGAAAATGTGATGCCTCCAGCTTTTGGTCTTTTTCTGGATCACTTTGGCTCTTCAGGGTCTTCTGTGATTCCATACAAACTTTAGAATTGTTTTTTTCTATTTCTGTGGAACTTTGATAGGGATTCCATTGAACCTATGGATGACTTTGAGTAGTATGGACATTTTAACAATTCTTTCAATCCATGAACATGGGATACATTTCCATTTGTTTGTGTCTTCTTCAATTTCTTTCATTAAAGTTTTGTCATTTTCAATGTATAGATCTTTCACCTCTTTGGTTGAAATTATTCCTAAATATTTTAATTTTTTTTATGTTATTGTGAATGGAATTGTTTTTCTTTTATTGTTTTTTCTTCCCTCAGATGTTTTGTTGTACATGTAAGAAACACAATTGTTTTCTGAATGTTGATTTGGTATCATGCAACTTCATTGAATTTGTTAGGTAGATACAATTTTTTGGTAGTGTCTTTAGTATTTTCTAAATATAGGATCATATTAGCTGCAAAAATAATTTTTATTCTTCCTTACTGATTTGGGTACTATTTTTATCTTTATCTTGCCTGATTACTATAAATGGGAATTCCAGTACAATGTTGAACAAGAGTGACACTCTTGTCTTATTTTTCATCTCAGATGAAAATCCTTCAAAATTTTACCATTGAGTATGATATTAGCTGTGGATTTGTATATGGCCTTTATTATGATGGGGTATCATAATAAATTTGTTAAGAGTTTTTATCAGGGAAAGATGCTATATTTTGTCAATGTTTTTTGTGCATTTATTGAGATGATCATATGATTCATATCTTTTTATCTTTCATTCAACTTATGTGGTGTTTCACATTTATTGATTTATATATATTGAATCATCTCAGAGATAAATCCTTTCTCATGATGAATTATATTTTTAATGTGTTGTTGAATTTGGTTTGGTAATATTTTGATTAGAATTTTTGCATCTATGTTTATTACAGATATTTGTCTGTAATTTTCTTTTCTCGTGGTATCCTTTTCTGATTTTGGTATCAAGGTGATGCTGCTCTTGCAGAATGAGTTTGAGAGTGTCTTATCTTCAATTTTTGGAAGTGTTTGAGAAACATTGCTGTTAATCTTTCTTTATATATTCGTTAGCATTCACCAAAAGCAACCTGGTTTGGGGATTTTCTGTCTTGGGAGTTTTTGATTACTGATTCATCTCCATACTCTTATTGGTCTGTTCAGATTTTCTATTTTTCATGTTTCAGTCCTGATAGATTATATGTTTATAGGAATTTATTCATTTCATCTAGGTTATCCAGTTTGTTTGGCTATAATTATTCATAGTAGTCTCTCATGTTTCTTTTCATTTCTGTGGTATCTGTTGTAATGTATCCCCTTACATTTATAATTTTGTTTGATTTCTTTCTCTTTTCTTGAGTTAGTATAAAGGTTTGTCTTTTTTAATATTTTTAAAAGTCAAGTCTTAGCTTCATTGATTTTTTCTGTTGTTGTTCTAGTCTCTATTTCATTTACTTCTGCTTTGATATTGGTTATTTCCTTCCTTCTACTACCTTTGAGCTTAGTTTTTCCCGTAGTTCTATGAGGTATAAAATTAAATAGTTTATTTCCATTTCCTCCTGTTATTAATTTCTAGTTTCATACTTTTGTGATTGGAGAAGATACTTGGTGTGATTAAGGAGCTTTTGTGGACCGTTTGTGGGAATGTAAATTGGGATAGCCACTGTGGGAAACAGTATGGACGTTCTTCAAAAATTTAAAAATAGGAGTACCATAGGATCCAATAATTCCCCTCCTGGGTATTTACCCAAAGAAAATGAAAACAATAGTTCAAAAAGATGTATGCACCTGTATGTTTATTTCAGCATTATTTACAATAGCCAAGATAATGGAAGCCACGTAAGTGTCTGTCTATAGACAAATGTGGTATATACATACAATGGAATATTATTCAGCCATAAAAAGGAATGAAATCTTGCCATTTGCAATGACACAAATGGAGCTACAGAGTATTATGCTAAGTGAAATAAGTCAGTCAGAGAAAGACAAATCCATATGATTTCACTCAAATGTGGAATTTAAGAAACAAAACAAACAAGTAAAGGGTCTTGGGGAAGAGAGGAGGCAGCAAACCAAGAAAGAGACTCTTAACTATGGAGAACAACTGATGGTCACCAGAGGGGAATTGTGGGGGGATGGGTAAAATAGGTGATGGGGATTAAGGAGTGTACTTGCTAAGATGAGCATTGGGTATTGTGTGGAAGTGCTGAATCACTATATTGTACAAATGAAACTAATATCACACTGTATGTTAACTAACTAGAGTTTCAATAAATTTTTTTTAAAAAGACAAATGGATAAGGATGATTTTATTCTTAAACTTGCTAAGACATGTTTTGTGACCTATCATGTGATCTACTTACCCAAGAGAATATGTGCACTAGAAAATAATATGTATTCTGTTGCTTTTGGATGGAAGTTTCTGTATGTGTCTGTTAGGTCCATTTAGTCTGCAGTATGATTCAGGTCAGTTTCCTTGTTGATTATCTGAATGATCTATTTATTGCCGAAAGAAGAGTATTGGGGTCCTCTACTATTATTGTATTGTTTTCTATTTCTCCCTTCATACCTGTTGCTATTCGCTTAATATATTCATTTGTTCTGATGTTGGGTGCATGCATAAATATTTATAATTGCCATATCTTCTTAATTAATTGATCTCCTAGGATTATATAATAACCTTCTATGTTTCTTGCTACTGTTTTTGGCTTAAAGTCTACTTTGTCTGATTTCAGTACAGCTACTTTTGCTCTCTTTTCATTTCCACTTGCATGGAATATCTCTTGCCATCTCCTTACTTTGAATCTATGTATGTCATTGAAGCTGAAGTGAGTCTTTTTTTGGCAGCATACAGTTGAGTTTTATTTTTTATCCATTCAGCCACTCTGTCTTTTATTTATTTGTTATTTTAAAAGATTTATTTATTTGAGAGAGAGAGAGAAAGAAAGCGTGTTAGCAGAGGGAGGGGCAATGGAAGAGGGGGAGAATCTCAAACACTCCCCACTGAGTGTGAAGTCTGACATGGGATTTGATCTCAGGACCCTGAGATCATGATCTGAATGAAAATCAAGAGTCAGACACTTAACCGGCTAAATAACCCAGGTGCTCCACTTTATGCCTTTGAATTGGCCTATCCATTAGCACTAAGAGTAATTATTGATAAATACTAATGTCATCTTATTGTTTTCTGGCTGCTTTACAGTTCTATTTTTCTTTTATTCCTTTTTTGATACCTTCCTTTATATATTGATGCTTTTCTTCTCTTTATCTTTTTTGTTT
The DNA here is from genome assembly GCF_023065955.2 of Ursus arctos. Lineage (NCBI taxonomy): Eukaryota > Metazoa > Chordata > Mammalia > Carnivora > Ursidae > Ursus > Ursus arctos. The sequence continues at coordinate 4,685,616 of NW_026622952.1, forward strand.
CTATTGTATTTTTTTCTTTGTGGTTCTCACGAGGTTTACATTATAAAACATAAAACATAAAGTAAAAAATCATAAAACAATATATGTTATTCTGATAACAGTTTAAGCTTGATCATATACAAAACCAATATTCTTTTATTCCCCCTTTTATGTTTTTGATGTCAAAATTTATATCTTTTTATTGTATATCCATTAAAAATTGATGAAACTATAACTATGTTTAATAGTTTCTATCCTTTAACCTTTATTCTAGAGTTAAGTAGTTAGCACATTATTAGGGTATTTTAAATCTGACTACATACTTATCTTTGCCAATGTGCTGTGTATTTTATATGTTTTTATGTTACTAGTAAGCATTCTTTGGTTTCAGCTTGAAGAAAACCTTTCAGCATTTCTTATAAGGCAAATTTAGTGGTGATAAATTCCCTCAGCTTTTGTTTATTAGGGGAAAACCTTTATCACACCTTCAATTCATAAGGACAACTTTGCTGGTTAAAGTATTAGTTGGTAGTTTCTTACTTTTAGTATTTTCAATATGTCATCCCATTCTGTCCTAGCCTGTGAGGTATCTGCTGAGAAACCCATTGATAGCCTATGGGAATTTTCTTGTCTGAGAAATATTTTTTCTCTTGCTTTTAAAATTCTCTCTCTTTGGTTTTAGACAGTTTTGTTATTAATTGTCTTGAAGAACATTTTGGATTGAAATTTTGAGGTGACCTATTTGTTTTATGAACTTGGGTGTCCAGATCTCTCCCCAGGTTTGTGAATTTCTCAGCCATTATTTCTTTAAATAAGCTTTCCATTCCTTTCACCCCCTCTTCTTCTAGAAATCCAATGTGTACATTATATCTTTTCATGTCGTTCCATAACTCCCACAGGCTTTCTTGATTCTTCCTTCTTTTTTTTTTCTTTTTGCACTTCTGATTAAATAATTTCAACTGATCTTTCTTCTAGATCACTCTTTTTCTCTTCAGCTTGTTCAGGTTTGCTGATGAAGCTCTGTATTGAATTCTTTACTATGGTCATTATATACTTCTGCTATGATAGTTCTAGTTTTTCTTTTTTCTTTTTCGTTTTCCTTCTCTTTGTTGAGCTTCTCATCTTGTTCTTTCTTTTTTTTTTTTTTAAGATTTTATTTATTTATTTGACAGAGATAGAGACAGCCAGCGAGAGAGGGAACACAAGCAGGGGGAGTGGGAGAGGAAGAAGCAGGCTCATAGCGGAGGAGCCTGATGTGGGGCTCCATCCCATAACGCTGGGATCACGCCCTGAGCCGAAGGCAGGTGCTTAACCGCTGTGCCACCCAGGCACCCCTCATCTTGTTCTTATACTTATTCCTGGTATCATTAAATTGTTTATCTGTATTCTCTTGTAGCTCTCTGAGTATCTGTAGAGCAGTTACTTTGAATCCTTTGTTGAGCAATTACTCAATTGCCATTCATTTTGGAACAGTTATTGGAGGTTTACTATATTCCTTTGTTGGAGGCATTTCCTGATTCTTCAAGATCCCTGTAGCCTTGCATAGATGTCTATACATTTGCAGATGTGGTCACCTCTTCCAGACTTTATGGACTAATTTTAAAAAGGGAAGATTTTCACCTGTGAATGGGGCACACTTGATCATGCTGTGATCCTGGGTCAAGTGATACAGTGTACTAAATACAGCAGCACACAGTGGCACAGGGTCCAGGGAATGTCTTTTTGGCTCAGGCCACTGGGGTCTATCTTAATCAAGACTTGTATGGTCCTTGTGAGCACCCTATGGAGTCTATAGTCACTGCAAGGGTTGTTTGGGTCCTAAGTGGCACTTCCAGGACCAATAGTTAGGGGCAAGTTTAAGCAGCATTGGTGGCTAGACCAAGTGCTGTGCACACATTTAACTGTAGGGCCCAGCTGCAATTGCCTATGTAATGGTAGAGATCAGTTGGGAGACACACGTGTGATCGGAGCCAGGGTAGGTAGCAAGGACCAATGCCAACTATAGGCTCACGGGAAGTTGTAGTGGCTCTGGTTGTTTGCTCTCATAGCTTCACACTCTATCTCCAGGTATGCGTACTTCAGTGGAGACAGCGATGGGCCTTTGGCTAAGAGGCATACAGGCACACAGCTGGAGGGGCTAAATTCAGGTACACTGATAAAGTATTTGTATTTAAAATATACAAAAAATTATATTAAAGATACATAAAGAATCCCTGAAACAATAAAAAGCAAACAACCCTACAAAAATGGACAAAATATTTGAATTGAAACTTCATCAAAGAAGATATATAGATGACAAATAAACACATGTAAAAATGCCCAACATCATTTTTCATTAGGAAAATGCAAATTAAACTCAAAATTAGATACCATTACATCTCTATAAAAATTGGTTAAATTTAAAGAACTAACCATGGTGTGAAGATAGTGTCCCATATAGTGCTGTTGGGATGTAATATTGAACAGTTTCACAATTTTTTAAGAAGGTAATCATTCACCTACCATATGATTCAGTCATTTCACTATTTACCCAAGAAATAGAAAGCTTATGCAAATACAAAGCTTTATATATAAAAGCTTATAACAGCTTTATTTGTAGTAGGTGAAATCTGGAAATAACCCCAATAGAAATCAGCAGGTGATTGATAAAGTATTGTATATCCAAACAATAGATTACTATTGAACAATAAAAAGGAATGGACTATATAGTTACATGTACCAATGTGGATGAATTTCAACATTACCCTATGTGGAAAAAGCAAGATTAAAAAGAATACTGTCTAACTCTATATTAAATTGTAGAACATGCAAACTAATTTATAGTTAGGGAATGCAGATAGATCAGTGACTGCCTATGTGGGGGAGTGGTAGCATGATAAGATTATGTGGATGATGGATATATTCATTATTTTGACTGAGGTGATGATTTCATGGGTGTATACATATAACGAAAGCTATCAAATCATAAATCTTAAATATGTGCATTTATTATATGTCAGAAATATCTCTAAGATGTTAAGGTAACAAAATTTAAATAAATGAGGATATTCGCACTATTTTGCTGCCAAACCTCAGGCACTAGTTAAACCCATTTTATTTACCTACCAAATAAAAAATTGTAAGAATTTTACACTAAATGGAGAAAAGCCACAGATATCAAACAAAACAGTCTTTAAAATGTTTGCCTAATTGGGGTATATATTTATCAAATCGTATCCATATATACAGTTAAAATATTTGCATTTTATTGTATATAAAGAATAACAATAATAAGAAAAAGAAATACCATATATGTGAAATATCCAAGACTCCCATCCACTGCTAATGGGAATATATTTGTTATAATCATTTAGGAAAATCATTGGAAAATTTACTAATGTTTGAAATAGGCATATGCTATGAAAAACCATTGCTATTCCAAGGACATATATCTGCTGAGAAGTATGTGTACATATGTTGACTAAAAGACATGTAGTAGAATATTCATAGCAGCACTATTCATTATACTCATAATTGCAAATTACCTGAATACCCATAATGGATAGAATGCATCAATGGTGTTTATTTCTATGCAAAGATAAAGCATACAGTGATGTGAATGAACATTTTACAACTATAAACAATGATGTGCGTGAATTCCCAAATTAAGTATGAGTAAAAAAAATAAGTAAAAAAAAATCGACAAAAAAGTATATACAAAATAATTCTACTTACATAAAATTTAAAATCTGTAAAAAAAAAGATTCATGCTCTTAGAGACCAAAGTAGTAATTATCTTTGGAAAGGATAACAACTGGAAGAAATTAGGTTGGGAATTCTGAGGTAGTGGTAATATTATGCTTCCTGAATTTAGTGTTGGTTACACGAATGTGTTTAATTTAGAAAGTTCTTTGAGCTATATAATTATGGCATACATCCATTTCTGTTTACATGTTATACTTCAGCAAAAATTCACTAAATGAATAATAATAATAGAAGAAATCAAGATATTTGTAAACTTTGGAAAGAAATGATGATTAAAGTTGTCCTGAGGATTTTCTTGGATTCTGGCAGGATCTGTTTTGAGAACAGAATAGTTTTTGCTAATTCATTTCTAATATATTTATATATTATTCATTGCTAATATGTTACATTTTTTCTGAATATATAACACTTTAATTTTTAAGTATAAGAAATAACAGAAGATGTTTGTCTTTCTCTGTATTTCATTAAGCATTATACTCTCTAGTTCCATCCATATAATTGCAAATGGCAAGATTTCATTCTGTTTATGGCTGAATAATAGTCCATGCAAATATATATATATGAATATACCACATCTCTCTTTTCTTTTCTTTTTTTTCTTTTTCAAGTTTTTTATTTGAATTCCAGTTAGTTAACGTTCAGTGTAATATTAGTTTCAGGGGCACACATTCTTTGTCCATTCATCTACACTGTACATTAACTATACTGGAATTGAAATTAATTAAGTTAAATTAAAGTAAATAATTAAGTAAATTAGATTAAATTAAAAAATAAATTTAAAAAATGTATTCACATTATAAATCTAGGGAAAAAAGAAAACCTAGTACCCATAGAGGTGGGCAGAGGAACGAATTAAACAGGTAAAGGGAATTAAAAGTATACTTATCTTGATGAGCACTGAGTAACAAATGCAATTGTTGAATCACTCAATTGTAAACCTGAAAAGAATATACCACTGTATTCTAGCTATCCTAGAATTAAAATTTTAAAGAAACTTCAAAAAACCATTAAAAAAGAAAGAAAGCTGTAATATGTTTTACAATGTCAGTGAGATGGAAGAAAACCACACATACACACATTATATATAAGTAGATAGACATAGATACAAGAATAGGTGTAGATATGGATTTTATTTAGATGCATAAAACATGGGTCATTTAAAGATGATTTTCTTCAAGAAGAGAAACTGTGACTTGGCAAGGGTGGGGGAAGGGGGTTTTCACAGAATTTTCCTTTCTAAATTTTTAACTTAAATCCTATTAATGTGTTACTTTTTAAAAACATTGATGTCATAAATATGCTGAATATAGTAAGCAGTACTCAAAACATTTATACAGTTACCATAATAATGAAACAAATATGCATAAAGACAAATAAGAATTGTGACAAAAGTGCATACTTCCCCCTGTAAGAGTTGGCAATGTATTAAAATTTCAATTTATATAAATATTATATATATAAAAAGAATAAAGTGAAAGAAATATGTTTATAAATATGATATAAATATAAAATAATATATAATTATATATACTATATATTATAATTATTAAAATATATTATATATATAATATAAATATGTTATATTTAGTGAAGTAAATATCTACTGATTTCTATGTTTCATTTCTAGATGTAATTTTTATCAAAGAAGACTACAATGCACAGCAGAACAACTGGCTTATTCTGAGTTTCTACATTGTTCTGCCCTTTATCATAATATTTGCCATTATGATCATGAAACGAAATGAAATGAGAAAATCATGCAACAGAGAGAATGCAGAATATGAAGGGTAAATATTACTATGCAAATAATTTATGATCTTAGATTGTACTGCTCATTGACCAGTGAAATGAATTCATAGTTCTATAGCACTTAGTGATATTCATTCCTAAGTATGCACTATTTTTAATCTAGTGTAAATGACATTTTTATAATTTTGTTTTCCAATAGATTGTTGTTAGCATATTGCAACAAGTCAAAACTTTGGCTGTTCTGGAATTGTTTTCCTCATGAATATTTACAGTGTTTAGATGTTAAAACTTTCATTAATTCCTTGAACCTCAAAATGTTTCTCCTTAGTAGTTTCAAATACTGTGAAAAAAGTCTCCAGAATTATTTGAAATTAGATAGTTTCTTATAAATTTCTACACGCTGTTTTTTCAATTTTTATTTAAATTCAATTTAATTAACGTATAGTGTATTTTTAGTTTCAGAGGTAGAATTTAGTGATTCATCAGTTACATGTAACACCCAGGGTTCATTCCATCAAGTGCCCTCCTTAGTGCCCATCACCTAGTTACCCCATTCCCCCACCCTCCTCCCCTTCAGCACCCCTCAGTATGTTTCCTATAGTTCAGAGTCTCTTATGGTTTGTGTTCCTCTCTGTTTTTGTTGTATTTTATTTTTCCTTCCTTTCCCCATGTTCATCTGTTTTGTTTCTTAAATTCCACATATGATTGAAATCATATGGTATTTGTCTTTCTGTGACTGACTAATTTCTCTTAGCATAATACTCTCTAGTCCCGTCCATGTCATTACAAATAGCAAGATTTCATTTGAGATATATATATATTATAAGTTAATTATATTAATATTAATATTATATAATATATACATAATACATAATATTATTATATTGTATTAATATTAATATAATAGATAATATAGTAATATATTATATAATATATTAATATTAATAAAATATATTAATATATAATATAAATTATATAATATATATTATATATAATCACATCTTGCTCAACATCACTCAGCATCAGGGAAATACAAATAAAAACTACATGCTATTCTTACATTTGTTATTCTTCTACCAAACAGTTAACTCATTGAAAGCAAGAAACCCTCATGTAAGTCCTTAAATGTAACATCACAAATGATGATTTTAGCTTCAAAGTAATGTTTTCTTCGAAGGCTATATTACTGGTCTATTTTATGAAAAAATTTTTATTTGTACACACCTTACATGTATATTGTTTAGGGAAGTGATGGATCATACTCACTGAAAGAGAAAGTGACTTAATTGGCCTATCATGATTCTCTGCAGAGAAAAAGAGAATCCAAAGAAAGGCCTCACAGGTAATGATATTGAGGGGATCTGAGTAATGTGCATGCTCAATGCATCTCCACAATCCAAAAATTTCTAATGTCTCAGACTCAGTAAGTATCCCTTTATAAACAGTTTTAGCAGTCCTGGGATATATATCTTTAGGTCTTTTACCTTGTGTATTCTATAAATATACACTTGGAACCATTGAAAACAATATTTTAACCAGTTGGAAATGAAAATATTTCATCTTATAGATATATATTCATTTCTGTCATGTATTACCTTCTTAATTAATTTTATAAAGGACATTGAAGTTCAACTAACTTTGGAATATCTAGCATAGAACCATCTGTCCTGGAATCATCAGGTATTCCTTTAGGAAGGCAACCTAGGGTTAGTGCCTTAGAGAGTCCTATTTCCAGAATTTCTGTAATCAATTTCTTGATATCTTATACTACAGGTAGGAAAATCTTGACTCTGGAATACAGTCACATCAACCTTGAGTAAATAGTGAATGTAAGAGAGGAATTACCTGGTTTTCCTTTGTTGTTTACTTTCTTCATTAGTTTTCCAAAGTAACTTTTTATCCATCTTTTTGTTATGTTTTGGATGGCCTCTGCAAGAATGTCCTTTCAGTCCTTGCTTTCCATGACACACTCAGTCTTTGATTTGAGTGAACTTATGCAAAATTAATAGATAAAATATTGGATCTTCTTACAAAGTATGGTAATCTGGATCACTTGTCATTCTGTTCTTCATAAAAATAGTCATTGAAATGAATAAAAAATCATACTAAAAAAGTTATATTAAGTTAAACCCTGATAAAAACTAGAAGCCAGCATAGTGGTTATCAAAAAATGAGGAAAGATCCAGCAAGGCTGGCAAAGTTAAGGAAGAATAGTAGAAATAGCCTTAGTATTTCTGGGGACTTGAAACAACTGGGAATGAGGGATGACAGATAAACTGTGCTGGGAGGTCAATTCAAACCCAGATCTAAGACCAAGATTTCATAACAAGAAGAGGTTCAATTTTACTGTACGTCAGATAGGAAATGATAAATGTGTCTAACACTGTGTTTCTTATATATATATTTTAATTACTAGTGAGGCTGCAAATCTTTATTTTCTTCTGGGCCATACTGTTTTACTTTATACAGAAAATACTTTTCATATCATTTGAGCTCTTTCTCCCTGTTTGTTTATATTTTATCTTTTACAGAAGTTACATACACAAACATACATGTATAGTTTACTAATGCTTTTTTTTTAAGATTTGATTTATTTATTTATTTATTTATTTATTTATTTGAGAGAGAACAAGAGAGAGAGCATGAGGGGGGGTGAGGAGCCTGACGTAGGGCTCAATCCAGGGACTCTGGGATCATGACCTGAGCTGAAGGCAGATGCTTAACCAACTGAGCCACCCAGACACCCCTACTAATGTTTTTTTTTTTTAATACATGAATGTTATCTCTGGATTCATATTAAATTTATGAAGTAATTAAAGAATTGATAGCTTTAAGTATTATGTATGTTTATCTTGGAACGTGTAAAACAGGAATAAGTTCAAAAACTATTAAATGATTTTTCATCACGTAAAGGGATAACTGTTAACTTGCATTGATACATTGAATATGTGTGTGAACTATTAAAAACATACAAGGAGCCCACAACATAGTATGAGCAATTTTTAAAACATCAAAGTGAATGCTTGTATCTCCTCCAACAAATTAAGATGTACGATATCACCAGTAACAATATCCACTTCTGGGGTCTCTTTATAGGAAGAGTTTTAATTATTATTTTGACGTCTTTGTTGTAATCTATTCATATTTTATGTTCTTTCTTGAGTCAGCTTTGGAAATTTGTGTTCTTCTAGGAATATTATTTCATAAAAATATAATATTTTGTTACATAATGTTCATAGTATATTTTCTTGAAATTATTTTAATTTCTGTAGGATGGATAGCAAATTCTTGTATTTCATTTCTGATTTTGTTTGTATCTAATCTCTTTTTTTCTTCTTCTTAAATCCAGTTAAAGCTTTCTTAATCTTTATGCTCACCACTGTCTCTGTACTGTGCTTGGTGGAGCTAACAAAAATCTTAGTTGTCAAAATTGACCAGCGTTTTTTAACATTCTGCTTGTTTTGTCAGCAATATTTCACTGTGTTGGCCATTCTCTCCTTTCCTGAAATTCTTTGCTTCATTGCAAGGCAGGTCTATTAGCAACAGGTTTCCTCAGTTGTTAATTTTCAGTTTGTTCTGCTTTTTACTTGTAGTTAATTGGGGTGATTAAGTGACAGCTTCATGACATGCCAGACTAAAAACTGAAAGTTTGAATATACTGTTTTTTATAGTCACTTACAAAACTGTCTTTAACTCATGCTTTTTGCCTCTTTACATGGATTAGAATTATTACGTTGTGTAATTTGCTTCAGTCTGAAGAATTGCTTGGTTATTTCTTGTAAGGGATGTCTACTAGTAACACATTCTCCCGAGAAGAGAAAATCTCTCTCCTTAGATTTTTTTTTTTTTAATCTAGGAATATCTTTATTTGACTATCATCATGGAAACATAGTCTTGCTGGGTATAGGATTCTTAGCTGACAGATTTCTTTCTTTCAATATTTTCATATCCCATCAAATTATCTTCCTGTTTCCATTGTTTCTGATGAGAAGCTGCTAGTCCTAATGAAATTTATTTGTAGGTGATAAGTTGTTTATTCTTACTACTCTGAAGATTATTTTTATGTCCATGTCTTTCAAAATTTGACTATCATGTGTCAAGGTATGAATCTCCGTGTTTATCCTACTTGGAATTCATTGAACTTCTTTGATGTTGAATGTCTTTCATTATATTTGGGAAATTATCAGCCATTAATCCTCAAATATGTACTTTTTTCCTCCCATGTCTCTCTATTCTTTTTAGAATCCTTCAGTTATATGCCAGCACACTTCATGGTGTCTACATTTATGTGAAGCCCTTCTCATTTTTTAAAATTCTTCCTCTTTTTCTTCTAAATATTTATCAGTATGGATCTGTGTTCAAGTTAGCTAAATCATCTACGAACTCAAATCTGTTGGGTCTTTCTTTTGACTTTTTCGTTTTAGTTATTGTACTTTCAACTCCATGATTTCCATTTGTTTATTTTTTTATAATTTCAATATTTTTATCCTTTTAAAAATTGAGTTATGATTAATATACAGCATTATATTAGTTTTAGTTGTACAACATAATGATTTTCTATCTATATATTGCAAAATGGTCACCACAGTAAGTCTAGTTAGTATGCATCATTCAGACACAAAATTAATTTTTTTCTTGTGATGAGAACTTTTAAGATCTAGTTTCTCTGGAACTTTAAAATATGCCGTACGTACTATTAACTACAGTCACTATGTTGTACATTACAACCCCATGATGTATTTATTTATAACTGGAAGTTTGAACCTTTTGACCACCTTCTCCTATGTTGCCCAGTCCCCAACCTCAACCTCTGGCAATGGTAAAATTTTCTTTGTTTCTATGAGCTGGTTGCTTTTTGTTGTCATTTATTTTAATTAGATTCCACATATAAACAAGTGATAGCATACAGTATTTGTCTTTCTCTGCCTGATTTATTTCATTTACTATAGTGAATTCGATGTCCATATGTGTTTCATTCCTTTTTATGGCTGAATTGTGTGTGTGTGTGTGTGTGTGTGTGTATCATATTTTTTTATATATGCATCCATTAAGGAACACTTAGGTTTTTTCCATATATTGGCTATTATAAAAATGCTGCAATGAACATGGAGAGCATATATCCTTTGGAGTTAGTGTTTTTGTTTTCTTCAGATAAATACCCAGAAATGAGATTGTTGGATCATATGGTAGTTAAATTTTTATTTTTTTGAGAAATGGCTATACTGATTTCCATAAAGGCAGCACCAATTAACATTCCCACTAACAGTGTATAATGGTTCCGTTTTTCCACATCGTTGCCAACACTTGTTATTTGTTGTCCTTTTGATAATAACAATTCTAAAGTTTCATTGTAGTTTTGATTTACGTATCCCTTATGATTAATGATCTTGAACATGTTTTCATATATCTGTTGGCCATCTATATGTCTTATTTGGAAAAAAATTCTATTCAGATTTTCTGCACATTTTCAATTATATTGTTTCTTTTTTTTCACTCTTGAATCATATTAGTTCTTTTTATATTTGGAATATTAACCCCTTTTTAGATATATGAATTGAAAATATTTTATCTCATTAGGTAGGTTGCCTTTTCAAGTTGTTGATGGTTTTCTTAGCTGTTTAGAAGTTTTTTAGTTGGATATAATGCCAGTTGTTTATTTTTATTTTTATTGCCTTTACTTTTAGTGTCAGATTCAAAAAATCATCACCAAAATCAATGTCAAGAAAGTTAACTGCCTCAGTTTTCTTCTAGGAGTTGCACAGTTTCTAGCTTACATTAAAGTCTTTAATACATCTTGAGTTAATTTTAGTGTATTGTGTAAGATGGTGGTCCAATTTCATTCTTTTGCATGTGGCTCACCAATTTTCCCAGCATTTATGGAAGAGACTTTCTTTTCCTCATTGAATATTCCTTTGTCATAAATTAATTGACCACGTATGCATGGGCTTATTTGTGGGGCTTCTGTTCTTTTTCATGGATCAATGTGTTTGTTTTTATGCCAGTACTATAATGTTTTAATTACTACAGCTTTGTAATATATTTTGAAATCAGAGACCATAATGCTTTCAGTTTTCTTCTTCTTTCTCCTGGTCGTTTTGGCTATTTGGGGTCTTCTTTGTTCTATACATATTGTAGAATACTTTGATATATTTCTATGAAAAATGCCATTGGAATTTTGATAGGGATTACATTGAATCTGTGGATCATTTGGGGTTGTATAAAAATTTTAATAATATTAAATTTTCCAATCCATGATCATTGATTATCTTTCCATTTTTTTGTCTTCAATTTCTTTCATCAATGTTTTATAGTTTCCAGTGTACAAGCCTTTTACTTCCACAGCTGAATTTATTTTCTAGATATTTGATTATTTTTGATGTAATTTAAGTAGCATTGCTTTTCTTTCTGATAGGTCATTGTTATTAATGTAAAAAATGCAGAAAATTTTTGTACATTGATTTTTCATCCTGCAACTTACTTAATTAGTTCTAACAGCTTTTGGTGGAGTTGTTAGGGTTTACTATATATAATATGTCATCTGCAAATAGTAACAGCTTTACTTCATGCTTTCCAATTAGATACATTTTATATCTTTTTCTTGACTAATTGCTCTGACTAGGACTTTAATACAATGTTGAATAACAGTGATGAGAGTGGGAGTCCTTGTCTTGTTTCTGATCTTAGAGGGTAGCATTCAGCTTTTTCACTGTTCAGCATGGTGTTAGCTGTGGGCTTATCATATTTGGCCTTTATTGTGTGGAGGTATTTCCCCTCTATACCTGTTTCGTTGAGAGTTTTTGTCATAAATTGATGTTGACTTTTGTCATCTATTTCTGCATTGAGTAAAATGATGATATAATTTTTATTATTCATTTTGTTAATGGGATGTATCATATTGGCTGGTTTGCAATTGAACCATTTTTGCATCCCTGAAATAAATACCACTTGATCGTGGTATATGATCCTTTTAATGTATTGTTGAATTCAGTACGCTAATGTTTTGTTGAGAATTTTTTGCGTCTATGTTCATCAGGGATAGTGACCTATAATTTTCTTCTGTTGTGGCATCCTTATCTGGTTTGGGTATCAGGGAAATGCTGGCCTTATTAAATGAGTTTGGAAGTGTTTTATTTTTTGGATGAGTTTGTTAAGAATTTGTTTTAAATCATCACCAAAATCAATGTCAGGAAAGTTTACTGCCTCTTGTTTGCCTCTGCCCCACATTGGGCTCCCTGCTCCATGGGGAGTCTGCTTCTCCCTTTCTCTCTGCCCCTCCCCCTCTCATGCTCTCTCTCTCTCTCTCTCTCTCACACACTCATTCTATCTCTCTCAAATGAATAAATAAAATCTTAAAAAAACCAAACAACAAATCATGATCCATAAGGAAAATTTGTATGTGGTCAAAATTAAAGATATCTGATCTGAAAAATACCTTGTTAAGAAAGTAAAAAGACAAGTTTCAGTCTAGTAGAATGTATTTGCAAACCATATATCCAACAAAGATTTTCTATCTATAACATATTTTAAAAGTTCAAAATCAACAGTTAAAAAAATTTGGTTAACAAAGGGCAAAGACATGAACCAAGACTTGACTGAAGAGTATATACCGATGGCAAGCAAGCACATTGTTACATTTAATATAATTAGTCATTGGAGTAATAAAAATTAAAACCACAATGAGATATCACACTTTTCCCAACAGATTGACTAAGATAAAAAATAGTAATAATAGTAAGTACTGATGAAGATGCAGAATATTAGATCACTCATATATTGCTGTGGGACATACAAAACAGTATAGCTACTATGACATACAATTTGTCAGCCTTATTATACAGCCCAACAATTTCATTTTGGTTATTTATCCTAGAGACAACTTTTATATTTATGTAAAAAACTATATGAACATCCATAGCAATGTTATTTGTAATAGCTAAAAACTAAAAATTAGCCAAATAATCTTTTGATGGATGACTAATTAAACTATGGAACATTCATACCATGGGTACTACTGAGGAATAGCAAGAAATTATTAATATATGACACAATTTTGGTGGATCTCAAAGGAATTACATGAGAGAAAAAACAAAGCTCAAGAGCTACTATATGATGTCATTTATATAAAGTACTTGCATTACAATTATAGAAATAAAGACCAATTAGTAGTTTCCAAGGATTAGGAATTGGGAGTAAGGCAAATAGGTGTACTCTGTAGGGGTTGTATTTTTTTTTGTTTGTTTGTTTGTTTGTTTTTGTTTTTGTGGTTGTGGAACAATTCTGTATGTTGATTTTGGTGTTGGACACACTAATCTCTACATGTAGTAAGAGAATACATTTATACACATATAAACATAAGTCAGTGCATGTAAACAATGATGAAATCTAAATTAACTCTGTGGGTTATACAGTGTTGATTTCCTGGTTTTCACAATGTAATATAATCATGCAAGATTTTACCATGAGCAAAAACCAAGTGAAGGGTACGCACATGAAATCTCCCAGTAAAATTTTTTAAAAATTCCTATAGATTTATAATTATTTCAAAAAATTAAGTAAAATCAACGTTTGCCCCCCAAAAGCCCATTAAATGATTCCCAAGAATCTAGAAAAGAAGATAAAGAAAATGACAATAATAATATATAGCAAGGTGTTAAATTGAAACCCAACCATATTGAGTTAATAAATTTAAGTAGTCTAAATACTTCAATTAAAAAAAGCAGAAAATGTAAGATTGGATTAAAATCAAGAGAAATATGTGCTGTCAACAAGAAATGAGCTTTCAATCTAAAGAAACAAATGGGCTAAAAGTAAAAGATGTACCATGCTAACACCAACCCAAAGAAAGCTAAGTGACTATATTTCTATCAGCCGAAGAAGTCTGAAGAAGATATATAATTTTAAATGACAGCATAATTTGATCATTATAATCAAAATAAAAGGATCAAGTCTTTAAGAACACATATAATTCCTTCAGTTCTGAAAGCCTTTGCTCTCTGTATTTGAAGCTATGTTATTAACTGCCTAAGAGAAAAAGCCACAGATATTAGAAGTTTCAACATCTCTCTCTCAATATAAGTAGACTGAAAAACTGTAAGAATAAAAAAGAAATGAAAAACACTAATTAGCAGCATTATCTTTTAGAAGACCTCACTACAACAGCAGAATTTTTATTTGTTTCAAATGTGCCTGAAACATTTCACAAGTTAAACCAAATGTGTGCCATGAAAAAGTAACAATAAATTCAAACAGATTCAGATCATGCAAAATATGTACTGTGAACAAATAGAATTATACTTGTTGTCAATAACAGTAAAAAATCTTAAAATAAAAAGTTTGGAAAGCACACATATTTTTAAGTAATTCACTGATCAAAGAAAAAAAATCACCAGATAATTTCGAACATATTTAAACACAAAATGAAAATAAAAACATATTACAAAATTTGTCAGCTGTATATAAAGCAGTACTTTGGGGAAAAGTTATACTATTAATAACTTATATCAGCAATGTTAGAAAGTTTAAATCAATTACATAAGTTTCCACACAAAGAAAGTAGAAAAAGAAGAGCAAATTCAGTCCCATGTTAAAAGGAAATGAAATTATGAAGTTTAGAAAATAGCAAGAACACAATAGAAAGCAGGAACACAATCGATGAAACCAGTGAAACAAAAAAAAATGTTTTTTGGGAAACATCAAAAAAAGTACTAACTGTGTAGCCACATGGGTAAGAAAGAAAGAGAGTAGACAACAATTACAAATATCTAGAATGAGAGAAGATCCCTCATTACTAATCCTATAGAGAATGAAACAATACTGAGGAAATATAATAACAGTGTTAATACTAATAATCTGACAACCTAAGTGAAATGGGCAAATTCCTAAAAAACTAAAACTAGCAAAGCCTATTCAAAAAGAAAAGGGGAAGAGCTAAGATATTGGAGTACTAATAGGACCCTAGCTAGATACATATCAACTCATTCTGAATACCCACGAACTCTATCTGAGGATGGACAGAACAAACTACACAACTGGGAGAGAAGCCATAACATTGAAGGAAGGAGGTGCAGAGATGTGATTTGGGGGAGAAACAGATAGCAGATGCTGCCAAGGGGAGGGACCCCTGGTCATGAAAAGAGGCAACAGGGAGAGAGAGAAGCACACAGGGGCTCGCACCAGAAAAACACTTCCCCAAGCCACTGACTGGAAAGAAGGCGGCTGATATTCACGAGTTTTTTTTAAATCAGCAGGGCTCAAAGACTGGAGTTTCAGAGGTCCATGGTGAGGCTGATAGGGAGCCCTGAGGGTGTTGCAGTGCTCCTGTGGAGAAGGAGGGCAGGTAGCCAGAAACAAATGGTTAACATGTGAGAATTCCCTGGGACACACAGGGAGAGAGGGTTCCCCCTTGTTGGAGTGCATCTGGGAGAGGTGCATTTCCTCTCCGGGAGCAAAAGAGCCTGGTGGGAGCCATTACCCTCCCCTGCCCCTCAGCATAGGCGCAGAGACACCTGCCGAGGGTGGCTAACATGCACGCTGGCTCTTTGCAGCACTTTACTCCAAAGTCCACTCTGCTGGGGCAAACCTGCATCAGTCCCAAAGCAGTGAGACCTTCCCCCAGAAGACTAACATGGGCTTGTGCCATGCCAGGCCCCTAGAGTTGGGAGTTTTAAAACTCAGCCTGCATGCCTGGACTAGAGCACAGGTGCACTGCACTCCCGGGAGGGCAGATGGCCAGCACTCACACAGGGTGAAGGCAGGGCTCTGAGGGATGCCTGGGGCACATGAGGCGAGATTGTTCACTCTTTTGGAAAGGCTTCCCAGATAGCAGTGGGCACGAACTCCCCTCTCCAGGGATGAGGGAGTCAAATTAACAACGTAAGAAAGATGCTATCAATTTGCATCCCTTGTGAAAGTGGATGGAAATTTTAGCAAACTGAATCCAGTGTTATATAAAAAAGAGATAATATCATGATCAAATGTGATTTATCCAAGGAATACAAAGTTGGTTTACCTCAATATTCAACCAACAATTTTACCATATTAGACTGGATTCTTAAAAGGTCAACTCAACAAATGCAAGAAAAGCATTTGACAAAATCACAATATCCACGTTTTAATTCCTAATCTACCTTAATTTTTAATCTTTATCAGTTTCATTTTCTCTCTTGATTGCTGTTCCCTTAATCACTGAAATCATCTGTATGAATTTGTGATTCCTCTTGGACACCCACTTTTCTTTCTATATATTTTTCTTAAGTTGTCTAAATCACTCTCTTTCCTTCAAATTGCCTTTTTAAGTGTTTAATTCAAATCGTAAGGATTGAAATTTATCTCCAACAACCTATTGCTGGTCCACAAAGACCCTAAATTCAACAAGTCTTCAACCCAATTGATTATCTCCCAACTCCTGCACAAATTTGTCTCTCCTAAAATTGGTGTTACTATCATCTGAGTTGCTTAGTTGCCTTAACAATTCATCAAGCTTCATATCAAATCAGTCAACATACCTCTTTTGCTCCCTATATGTTGTAAGGGTAAATACAAATATATGAAATAAAACATTAATTTTCCCTGGCACCACACTTGAAAGAAACTAACACACACACTTCCTTTTCTTAGATTATTTCCTTTAGAAAACTGGAATCGTTAATCCATTCTCTTTAGGACGTATGTAGTTCTTTTTGAAGATTAAATAAAATTTGTCAAATTCACATTCCAGGAACATTTTCCTTAAGGACTTTAAGTAGGCAGGCATCTATTTCAAACATAAACATTAAGGAAGGTAGCTTCCTATCTCCCTGGCTCCTTGGGAGTTTAACCTTGGTGTCTGGTTCCAAGCTGTAACTTCTTGGTTATCCTAAAGAAATTGGAAGTTTTATTTGTACTTTGGATAAAGAAAGTTAACAGGTATGACATGGACTGTTTTCTGCCTGGTTATATAAAGGGTGAGATTTCTTTCTGTCTTTGCAATCTCCTTAGCACAACTCGGTTAGGTTTAGCACTTATTCAATAATAAAACTACTTCGTTCCTTTCTACATTTGTGAAGATTTTTGGTGGGTTGATAGAAATTCCATTTTTAATTACTTTTCCAAAATACCTCTCATATTTCTATTTTCCCCCCTTATTGTTTAGCTATGAGGAAGGGTATTGACATTTCTGGCCTAAACTATGCAAAATTCTTCTAATTGGATTTCCTGTTTCCAGTCCTCATTATTCTTAGTTCATCATCGCTAGGACTATGATAAGTTGCTTTTTTGAGACAAAATATCATTCATTCACACTTAAAGATTTTGGATGATTTAATATTACTCTTAGGAGAAAATTTACTGACTTTATACAAGTCATTTACTCATCCAATTATGGTTCAAATCTGAAATGTGACATCCTTTCTGTAGCTACATTTGATATATGTAGAGAAGACAAATTAGATATATTCCCAGAGAACTTCGTGTATCATGCTAACAATGAATTCATAATTGCAAGCTATGACATCTTTTATGCATATTGGCTTTCCTTCAGTCTCTTACCTGTTTGGATATATAGATTTTTTTTTTTTTTTTTTTTTTTTTTTTTAAAGAGAGAGAGAGAGAGCACTAGTGCCGGGGAGAGGCAGAGGAAGAGAGGAGAGAGAGAATCTTAAGCAGGCTCCAGGCTCAACATGGAGCCTGACAAGGAGCTCCATCTCATGACCCTGAGATCATGACCTGAGTCAGGTGCTTAACCAACTGAGCCACCCAGGCGACCCAAGAAGTAAATACTTGAGTAAAATAAACAGATGTGGATATTTTAGGATTAAATATTTTATTATTTGCTACTGAAATAAATATTTAGAAAGAAGTATGAGAATTAGCTTTCTAAAAAGACCTATTTTTGTGTTTCTTTTTACAAAGAGGAAGAGCAATCAATATTTGAATTTGTCTATAGGTATTTATTTTAAGATATATAAGCACAAGTTTCATGGAAAGAAAATTTAAGAGTATCTTGTAAAAAATAGCCTTAGAATTTGAAATTAGGTAATTCTGTTTTAAATAAATGAAAAAAAATTTCCTGATTAATATGGAGTTCACACATTGAAAAGCAATAGAATTAAATTGGAAAGAACTATCATTTCATGGTTTATTATACAGGTTGATTACTTGCCTAATTTCAGGGTCTTTTTCAAAATTTAGTTTTTATTGTAGTCAAATACACCTAACATAAAAATTTATCATCTTAACCATGTTTATGTGTATAGTTCATTGCTCTAGAGTATATTCACATTGTTGTGCAAACATCACCACCAAGCATCACCGGACCTCTACCTTTTGCAAAACTGGAACTCGATATCCATTAAATAATTCCCCATTCCTCCCTCTCCCAAACCCTGCAACTACAATTCTGCTTTCTGTCTCTAGGAATTTGACTACTCCAGGTACTTCACTTAAGTGGATTCATACAGTTTTTGTCTTTTGTCACTGGCTTATTTTACTTAGCACAATGTCTTCAAGGTTCATCCATGGTATAGCATATTGCAGAATTTCCTTCCTTTTTAAAACGGAAATTTTCCAGTGTATGTACATAGCACATTTTGCTTATCTGTTCATCTGTCATGGACACCTGGGTTGCTTCCCACCTTTAGGTCCTATGAATAATGCTGCAATGAATATTAGCATACAAATCTCTCTTCTGGACCCTGCTTTCAGTTATTTTGGATATATACCCAGAATAACAGTAAAAGGCAACCCCCCAAAATGGAAGAAAATATTTGGGAAGCATATATCTGATAAGGGATTAATCTCTAGACTATATACAGAACTCCTGAAAACAACAAAAACAACAAAAACAAACATCTGATTAAAAAATGGCTGAAGGACCACTTGGTCTCCTAAACGTAGATTTTTTTTCTAAGAAACAAAAATGTACAAAACTGAATAAACATATTTTGATTAATTTTCAGTCATTCCATAGCCGTAATTATTTTGCCTCATACTTAAATTATAAATCAATACTAGACTAATAAACACACATTTATATTTGTTTAGTGTTTTATTTGTACTCCTTAGTTTTGTAAAAAACAAACTTATCTATAATAGATTTTTTTTTAATTTTAGTGTTGTTTCTTATCATGTGTGTGTTTTGAACTGAGACTTAAAATTAGAAATCCAGCAGTAGATATGGTTAAAACAGGCATCTGTCTGCTACTAAACACATGCCGAATTTCCATTTTCTGTTTTCCTTCACTACAGTAATTCAGCCATTGTGCCAGAAAACTACGACGTGGACTATTAACATTGCCAAGCACTTCACCAGAAAATGGCCTAATTCCACAGGAGAAAATGCACTTTATGACCCTTACGTCATCCCTGAATGCGTTTCCAATGTCCACTTTTTGGAAATAAAGCCCAAGCCCACGAGGGCACCAGGACAGGCTGGCGTGTGCCTCCCGCCCGCAGTGGGCGGTGGGTGGGTGCCGGGGACTGCGACTGCGGCTGCGCGCGTGGGACGGCACCAGGGGCGGGGTGGGCGGAGCAGCCACGCCCCCCTCCCCCGCTTCCTGGCCGCCCGCTCAGAGCCCCGCCCCACTGGCCGGGATAGCAGGTCCCGCGTGAGCCGCCGCGGTTGGGCAGTCAACAGCCATCACCGTGGCAAGGCCGGCAGGCCCCGCAATGCTGTCTCTCCTGCTGATCCTCTCAGGCCTGGGCCGGCTGACCTCCGCGGGCCCTCGTGAGTGAAGGACCCTGCTCCATAGAGGGCCATTTGTTGCGGAGCCTCTGGGCGTGGCGGGCCCCAGAACCTCGCTCCAGAACCCCGGGTCTGGCTGGGGAGAGCCCAGCGTCTTGTCAGAGCCCGCCTAGAGTCAGATCCTCCTGGGCCTGCTGCTTGGAGGGCTCAGAGCGGGACTGGGACAGTTGCCCCTCACTTGCCTGACCCTGCACTTGGAGGAGAGGGCGCACATCTTCTGGGAGGTGGGGCCTCCAGAGCAGCACTTCTTCGCCTGCTGGGGCTGAGGTCAACATGTCCCAAAAGGCTCTGGATGGTGGAGGGTCACGCTCCGAAGTGTATGGTTGGTGGAGGGAGCCTCTTCCTGGAATGTACAAAGTCTGATTTCGTGGCAGGTGTGTGTGTGTGTGTGTGTGTGTGTGTGTGTGTGTGTGTGTTGGGGCTTGGAACTGGACGAGTGATGTGATGTGAGAGGACAGGTGAAGAATAAGGATGCTGCCAGGCACTGGGGAATGCTCACACATGTTTTCCTTGCTGTAGGTTCTGAAACATCACTTCTACAAATTACAGTGCCGCGGAAGATTGGGCAATGATGGCAAAGTTTCTTAAACGCATGCAATAAGAAATCATTTTTTGTATTTTCTGTGTATTTTATTCTTTGGACTATATGGGCCAAATCAATTCATACATAATGATTTGTAAAATTGTTTGTGTTCATATTTACTTTGTTAAAGAGCTCTGATATTTGAAGGATAGCAAGTGTTTTGATATTTAATTTTCAAAAAGTATTCCCCAAGTAATATATAAGCATAATTCTATCTCACAAAAGGGCTGTACAGCCTATTGGACCTTTTAGCTATTAAAAATATGTAATTTAAATATTCTTATATAGGTGGGATCATACTAATACATTTGATTATTGTGGTAGCTATGTTTCATAAAGTCCCACCACACTGAATTAACTACTACTGAATCATTGCTTCTAGGGGAAATATGTATATATCTCATATATATAATCTGAAATTCTAAAAGCAATCCATCCTTTAGAGATTATATTTTCTCTTGTTTACAAAGAAGCAAAGGAGGTTCAGAAGTGAGAAATGACTTGCATGGGGCCACACCACCAATAGATGCCAGAGTTGAGATTCAAACGCTCTCCAAAGGCCCCACAATGTGAGCTTCTTGCAATACAGTGCACTGCTCCCCACCTTTTTAATCCTCTGGTCCTCTCTGTATGAAAGCTGAAAAAAGAAGGCAGAATATCATTTGTTCAACCTCAGCTGAGAATGTGAACCTTAGTGTGACTGAATTTTTGTCACCTTGGGCATTAATTCAAATGATCAAGTGAGATCTATGAATATTGATTTGGGGGTTATAAATCCGAGCAAGTAAGTGAATTTGCAAATACAGAATACTTGAGTAATGATTGACTATTATGTAACATGATTTTAAAATAAATATGAAATGGATAATGTTTAAAAGGTAAAATATAAGGGTGCCTGGCTGGTTCAGTCAGAAGAGCATACAACTCTTGATCTTGGGTTTGTGAGTTTGAGCCCCACCTTGGGTGTAGAGATCACTTAAAAATAAAATCTTTAAAAACAATAAAAAATCAATCAATCAAAGGTAAAATATAAACCAGGTATTTTTTGCAGGTTATATGTTTAGGTTGAAAGCCTGAGAGATTTTACATACAAGTTTTTAGTATTAATTAGAAAGGTTAGCAAAAGATATCTGGGCACTGAAATGGATAAATATGTATAATACTGGTGAAAAAGCTGAAATGTGTTAAAGGAACTGATGCTTCCAAATCTCCATCACTTACTAGCTATGTGTCAAAATAAACCTAACATCTATCTTTAGTTCCCTTAATTATAACATGGGTACAATAGAACCTAGCCTATAAGTATTGTGAGACTCTAAAAAGTATTTTATAGAATACTTAGCTATAATCCAAAGAACTTATTTTTTTATATTTCTGTCATAACCAGTAAGGTACAGGTATATTATGTTGTTGAAGCAGATTTTGGCTTTGAGTAATTGTACATGGTGAAGCCATTACATGATATCAGAATGTGGAAGGCAAATTACACATTTTTATTCTCAAACAATAAGATAAAGAAGAATACTGAAAACATTTCATTGGTTTGTTTCCTATACAGTTTGTCGCATATGCAGTTATAAAATTCACCAATATAAAATATTTTGTGTATTTTATTCAATATACAAAAATAATCAATGCAGCACACCACACTAATATAATAAAGGAAAAGAACCACATATTCACATCAATGATGTGAAAAAAGCATTTGACAAAATGCACACCTGTTCGTGACAAAAACAACAAGGTAAGAACAGAAGGAAACTACCTCAAAATAATAAAAGACACATATGAAACCTGTAGCTAACATTATGCTCAATGGTAAGAGATTGAAAATGTTTCCTCTAAAATCAGGAAGAAGGCAAGGATGCCCATTTTGCCACTTTTTTTCAACAAAGTCCTGGAAGTTCTAGCCAGAGCAATTAGGCAAGAAAAATAAATTAAGCATCCAAATTGCAAAGAAAAATTATCTCTATTCACAGATGATATCATCTTATACATACAAAATCCTAAAGATGCCCCCCAAAATTGTTAGATCTAATAAATTCAGCAAAACAGCAGGATACAAAATCAATACCCAAAATATCAGTTACATTTCTATACACTTAACAATGAAAAATCCAAAAAAGAAAACAGTTCCATTTACAATAGTATCAAAAAGAATGAAATACTCATGAATAAACAACCAAGAAGGTGTAAGAAGTATAATTAAAACTACAAAACATTGCTTAAAGAAGTTTAAAGAAGATATAAGTAGACATCCATGCTCATGGGTTGGTTGACTTAATATTAAGGTGCAGATACTACCCACAGAAGTCTACAGAGTCAATACAATTCCCATCAAAATCAAAATGACATTTTTGAAGAAATGGGAAAATATATCCTAAAATTCAAATAGCCAAAATAATTTTTAAAAAGATGAGCAAAATTGGAGGACTTGCGCTTCTTGATTTCAAAACTAACTACAAATCTACAGAAATAAAAAAGAATGGTATTGATAGACATGTAGACCAATGGATTAATATAGAGTCCAGATATAAACCCTCACCTATAAACCCTCACATATATGGTTGAATTATTGAGAAAAGTGACAAGACTATTCAATGGGGAAATGACAATCTTAACAACAAATGGTGCTGGAAAAACAATATCCATAAGCAAATGAATGGAATTAGACCCTTGCCCAACACCATGAACAAAAATTAACTCAAAACGATCAAAGATTTAAACATAAGAAATAAAACTATAAAAGTATTCTAAGAAAAACAAAAGAAAACACAGGGCAAAAGCTCCACAATATTGAATTTGGCAATGATTTCTTGGATATAACATCAAAGACACCAGTAACAAAAGTAAAAAAAAAAAAAATGGACTTCATGAAAATTAGAAACTTCTGTGCATCAAAAAACACCACAGAGTAACAAGGCAACCCACACAATGGGAGAATATATTTGGAAATCCTGTATTTAATTTTCACTATTTCTCTTCTTCTGCTGGATTTAGGCTTTATTTGCAATTCTTTTTCCAGGTCCTTTAAGGGTAAAGTATTGTGTATTTGAGACTTTTCTTGTTTCTTGAGTAAGGCCTGTATTGCTATATGTACTTCCCTCTTAGGACTGCTTTTGCCGTATCCCATAGGTTTTGAACTGTCATGTTTTCATTTTCATTTACTTCCATGTATTTTTAAAAATTCTTCTTTAATTTCCTGGTCAACCCATTCATTCTTTGGTAGGATGCTCTTTAACCTCCATGTATCTGTGTTCCTTAATTTTTTCTTGTGATTGAGTTCAAATTTTATAGCATTGTGATCTGAAAATATACATGGTATAATTTCCATCTTTTTGTTCCAGTTGAGACCTGATTTGTGACCCAGTGTGTGATCTATTCTGGAGAATGTTCCATGTGCACTTGTGAAGAAAGTTTGTTCTGTTGCTTTAGGTTGGAATGCTCTGAATATATCTGTGAAGTCCATCTGGCCCAGTGTGTCATTCAAAGGCCTTGTTTCCTTGTTGATCTGCTTAGATTATCTGTTCATTTATGTGAGTGGTGCTAAAATCCCCTACTATTATTATATTACTATCAATGTGTTTCTTTAAGTTTTTGCTATTAATTGATTTATATATCTGGCTGCTACCAAGTTGGGAGCATAAATATTTACAATTGTCAGTTCTTCCTGTTGGATAGACACTTTTATTATAGTGTTCTTCATCTCTTATTACAGTTTTGGTTTAAAATCTAGTTTGTCTGATATAAGGATTCATACTCCAGATTTCTTTTGATGTCCATTAGCATGATAAATGGTTTTCCACCCTCTTACTTTCAATCTGGAGGTATCTTTGGGTCTAAAATGAGTCTTTGTAGACAGCATATCAATAGGTCTTGTTTTTTTTTTTTAAATCAAATCTGATACCCTGTGTCTTTTGATTGGAGCATTTAGTTCATTTACATTCAGAATAATTATTGAAAGATATGAATTTAGTGCCATTGTATTACTTGTAAAGTCGCTGTTTCTGTAGATAGTCTCTTTCCTTTCTGTTCTTTGTTACTTTTGGGCTCTCTCTTTGCTCCAAGGGTCCCCTTTAATATTTCTTGCAGGGTTGTTTTAGTGTTCATGAATTCCTTTAGTTTCATTTGTCCTGGAAACTCTTTATCTCTCCTTCTATTCTGAATAACAGCCTTCCTGAATTAAGTATTCTTGGCTGCATATTTTTCCTATTTAGCACATTGGAATATAACATGCCGCTTCTTTCCCCATCACCTATTTAACACATATTTCCCCCACCACCCCTCTTGTAATCATTGGTTTCTTCTATACTTAAGAGCCAGTTCTTGGTTTTCCTTTCTCTTTTCCCCCCAGGATCATTTGTTTTGTTTCTTAAATTCCCCTTATGAGTGAAATTATATGGTATTTGTCTTTCTCTGCCTTATTTCACTTAGTATGATACTCTTTAGTTCCATCCACATTGTTGCAAATGGCAAGACTTCATTCTTTTCTATGGTTGAGTAATATTTCATTGTATGCATATACCACATCTTCTTTACCCATTCATCACTCAATGGACATGCAGGGTCTGGTCATAATTTGTCTATTCTAGATAATGCTGCTATAAACATTAGGGTGCATGTATCCCTTCAAATTAGTACTTTTGCATTCTTTTGGTAAATCCTAGTACTGTGCTTGCTGGATCATAGGGTAATTCTATTTCTAACATTTTGAGGAAACTCCATACAGTTTTCCAGAGTGGCTATACATTTTGCATTCCCATCAACACTGTAAAAGCATTCCCTTTTCTCCACATCTTCACCAAAACTTCTCATTTTTTGTGTTGTTAATTTTAGCCATAGCTCTTTAGCATTTCTTTTAAGACTGGTTTAGTGGTGATAAACTCCTTTATCTTTTATTTGTCTTGGAAAGTATCTATCTCACCTTTAACTTAGAATGATAACCTTGTCTGGTAGGGTATTCTTGGTGGTAGGTTTTTTTCTTTCAGCACTTTGAATATATCATGCCCCTTCTTCCTGGCCAGCAGTTTCTGCTGAAAAGCCAGCTGATAGCATTATAGGTTTTCACTCGTAGGTAATGTTTTTGTTTCTCTCTTGCTGCTTTTAAAATCCTCTCCTTATCTTTAACCTCTGACATTTTAATTATTATGTATGTGGTGTGGGTCTTCTTGGGTCCATCTTATTTGGAAATTTCTTGGACCTGGATGTCTATTTCCTTCTCTAGGTTAAGGAAGTTTTAGCAATTCTTTCTTTTCTTT
This sequence comes from Ursus arctos, assembly GCF_023065955.2. Taxonomy (NCBI): domain Eukaryota; kingdom Metazoa; phylum Chordata; class Mammalia; order Carnivora; family Ursidae; genus Ursus; species Ursus arctos. Next base: position 4,711,648 of record NW_026622952.1, read on the forward strand.
CTTTTTTTAATAAGTTTTAATTTAAATTCCAGTTAGTTAACATACACCTTAAAGTTAGTTTCAGGTATATACAATTTAGTAATTCAACACTTCCATATAACACCTGGTACCCATCACAGCAAGTGCACTCCTTATACCCATCACCTATTTCAACCCCCCCCCCCCCCATCCTTCTGCTCTTTGGTAACCACCAGTTTGATCTCTAAAAGTAAGAGTCTGTTTTTTGGTTGACCACTCTCTCCCTCTTTTTTTCCTATGATCATTTGTTTTGTTTTTTAATTTCACATATGAATGAAATCATATTGTATTTGTCTTTCCCTGACTGACTTATTTCCCTTGGCATAATACCCTCTAGCTCCAGACACATCATTGCAAATGACAAGATTTAATTCTTTTTTATGGCTGAATAATATTCCATTTTGTATATATACACCACCTCTCCTTTATCCATTCATCAATGGACATTTTGTCTGTCTCCATAATTTGGTTATTGTAGATAATACAGCTATAAATATAGGGGTGCATGTATCCTTTAACTTAGTGTTTTTTTGTATTCTTTGGATAAAATCCTAGTAGTACAATTGCTGGGTCATAACGTAGTTCTAATTTTAACTTTTTGAGGAAATTCTATACTGTTTTCCAGAGTAGTTGACTCAGTTTGGAGTCCCACCAACAGTGTAAGAGGATTCTCCTTTCCCTACATCCTTGCCAACACCTGTTCTTTCCTGTGTTGTTGAATTTAGCCATTCTGACAGGTGTGAGGTGATATCTCATTGTGGTTTTGATTTGTATTTCCCTGATGATAAGTGATATTGAGCATCTTTTCATATGTCTGTTAGCCAGCTGTATGTCTTCTTTGGAAAAATGTTTATTCATGTCTTCTGACCATTTCTTAACTGGATTATTTGGTTTTTAGGTGTTGAATTTTCTAAGTTCTTTATAGATTTTGGATGCAAACCCTTCATCAGATACATTATTTGCAAATATCTTCTCCCATTCCATTGGTTGCATTATAGTTTTGTTGATTGGTTCTTTCTCTGTGCATAAGTTTTTTATTCTGATGAAGTCCCAATAGTGTTTGTTTGTTTGTTTGTTTGTTTGTTTTTTGCTTTTGTTTCTCTTGCTTCAGGAGAAATATATAGAAAGAAGTTGCTAAGGCCAATGTCAAAGAGGTTACTACCTGTGTTCTCCTCTAGGGTTTTGATGGTTTCCCATCTCACATTTAGGTCTTTAATCCATTTTGAATTTATTTTTGTCTGTGGTATAAGTAAGTGGTCCAGTCTCACTCTTTTGCATGTTACTGTCTAGTTTTCCCAACACCAGTTTTTGGAGATCCTGTCTTTAACCCACTGCATATTCATTCCTGCTTTGTTGAAGATTAATTGAACATATAGTTATGGGTTCATTTCCGAGTTTTCTATTCTGTTCCATTGATCTATGTGTCTATTTTTGTGCCAATCCCATACTGTTTTGATCACTATGCTTTGTAATATAAATTAAAGTTAAGAATTGTGATGCCTCCAGCTTTGCTTTTCTTTTTCAAAATTGCTTTGGCTATTCAGGGTCTTTTGTGGTTCTGTACAAATTTTAAGATTGTTTCATCTAGCTCTGTGAAAAATGCTGGTGGTGTTTTGATAGGGATTGCATTGAATGTTTAGATTGCTTAGTGTAATATAAACATTTTAACAATATTTGTCCTTCCAATCCATGAGCATGGAATGTTTTTCTACTTCTTTGTGTCATCTTCAATTTCTTTCATCAGTGTTTTATACTTTTCAGAGTATAGGTATTTCCCCTCTTTAGGTTTATTCCTAGGTATGTTATGGTTTTTTGGTGCAATTGTAAACGGATTTGATTCCTTGATTTCTCTTTCTGCCGCTTCATTATTGGTATATGGAAATACAACAGATTGCTGTACATGATTGTGTATCCTGTGACTACTGAATTTGTCTATCAGTTCTAGCAATTATTTGGTGGAGTCTTTTGAGTTTTCTATATAGAGTATCATGTCATCTGCAAATAATGAAAGTTTGATTTCTTTCTTGCTCATTTGGATTCTTTTTATGTCTTTTCATTGTCTGATTGTTGTGGCTAGGACTTCCAGTACTATATGGAATAAAAGTGCTGAGAGTGGACATCTTTGGCTTGTTCCTGACTTTAGAGGAAAAGCTCTCAGTTTTTTCCCCATTGAGGATGATTAATTAGCTGTGGGTTTTTTCATATACGGCCTTTACTATGTTGAGGTATGTTCCCTCTAACTTGACTTTGTTGAGGGTTTTTGTCATGAATGGAAGTTTTACTTTGTCAAATGTTTTTTCTGTATCTATTGAAAGGATTGTATGTTTTTTCTTTCTTTTATTAATGTGATTATCATGTTGATTGATTTCCAAATATTGAACTTCCTTTGCAACTCAGTAATAAAGCCCACTTGATTATGTTGAATGCTGCTTTTAATGTATTGCTGGATTCAATTTTCTAGTACCTTTTCAAGAATTTTTGTTACCATGTTCATCAGGGATTTGGTCTGTAATTTTCCTTTTTAGTGGAGTCTGTCTCTGGTTTTGGTATTAGTGTAATGCTGGCCTTACAGAATGAATTTGGCAGTTTCCTTTCTTTTTTACTTTTGTAATAGTTTGAGAAGAATTGGAATTAACTCTTCTTTAAGTGTTTGGTAGAATTCACTTGTGAAGCCATTTGGCCCTGGACTTTTGTTTGTTGGAAGAATTTTGATTACTGATTCAATTTTGTTGCAGGTTATTGGTCTGTTCAAGTTTTCTGTTTCTTCCTGTTTCAGTTTTGGTAGGTTATAGGTTTCTAGGAATTTATCTATTTCTTCCAGGTTGTCCAATTTGTTGGCATATAGTTTTTCCTAATAATTTCATATAATTTTCTTATAATTTGTATTTCTGTGGTGTTGGTTGTTATTTTTCCTCTCTCATTTGTGATTTTCTTTATTTGGGTCCTTTCTCTCTCTCTTCTTTTTGATAAGTTTGGCTAGAGGGTTATCAATTTATTATTATTTTTTTCAATGAACCAGCTCCTGGTTTCATTGATCTGTTCTATTGTTGTGGTGGTGGTTTTTTGTTTGTTTGTTTTTTAGTTTCTATGTCATTTATTTTTGCTCTAATTTTTCTTATTTACTTCCTTCTGCTGGTTTTAGGCTTCATTTGCTGTTCTTTTTCTAACTCCTTTAGGTGTAAGTTTGGGTTGTATATTTGAGACTTTTCTTACTTCTTGAGATAGGCCTGTATTGCTATATATTTCCCTCTTAGGACAGTTTTTTCTCTATCCCAAAGGGTTTGGACCATTGTTTTTTCATTTTCATTTATGTCCATGTATTTTTTTTTTAAATTTCTTCTTTGATGCTTTGGTTAACCTATTCATTATTTTGTAGCATGCTGTTTAACCTCCATGTACTTGTGGTTTTTCCAAATTTTTTCCTGTGGTTGACTTCTGGCTTCATAGCATTTTGTTCAGAAAATATGCATGATATGATCTCAGTCTTTTGTATTTGTTGAGGCTTGATTTGTGACCTAATATGTAATCTATTCTGGAAAATGTTCCATATACACCTGAAAAGAATATGTATTCTGCTCTTTTAGGATGGAATGTTCTAAATATATCTATTAAGTCCATCTGGTTCAGCGTGTCATTCAAAGCCATCGTCTCAGTGTTGATTTTCTGTTTAGATGATCTGCTCATTGATGTAAGTGGGGTGTTAAAATCCCATATTATTATTGTATTATTATCAATGAGTTCGTTTATGTTTGTTATTGCTTTATATATTTGGGTATTCCCATGTTGGGTGCATAAATATTTACAATTCTTAGTTCTTCTTGTTGGATTGTCCTTTTTATTGTGATATTTCTCATTCTTTTTTAATTCTGTGGTAAGATTCTTCCTGATGTCTTCCATTCTTTTCTCAAGCCCAATGAATATTCTTATGATTGTTGCTTTACATTCTCCATCAGGAATGTTACTCTTACCTGTTGTGCCTAGATCTCTGGTCTTAGCCTTATCTTGTTCTTTCATTTTGAATGAATTCCTCTGTCTTGGCATTTTGTCTAAGTCTCTTCCTTCTTCTCTGTGTTAGAAAGGCCAGTTATGTATTGGCACTGAACCACTAATTAATAGTGGATGATCAATCCAGAGGATGTCAGTCAGGGTTTGACCTTGGTACTTAAACATGGAATGGCCATGGATTCGGGGATGAAGGCTGAGAATAAGCCCAACAACATTGCTTAGACGGGGAATGGCTATGGGTACGTAGATTAAGGCTAAGAATAACTCCAACAGCACAGACATCTATCCATATAATATTTGACAATTGCCTCTGCTAAATTCCAGCATAACTAGATGTCAATGGTGAGGCCTTAGTATAGTACTATCCCTTGAAACCAACTAGTAATTTGCTTAGTTGATTATTTATGTCTCTTTTTTTCTTTTAGGCTTAACAGAGGAAGGTTAACAACTTCCTAGGTATCAATTCTTATCATGAACAAGAGTTTGATTTTCTGGATAGCAATGCCTCTGCCAGCACCACTATAGGTATTCCAAAATACCTGATTGACTAACAATGGTTTTTAGACAATGTTATATTAAACCAGTGCACTCATTTTACAGTGGATGAGGTATAAGAATGGGTTTTGGACCATTGGGCATATACTGCATTATCTAGAAATAACCAGCCTAACAGAATTCTACAGATAGGGGAGCAAGCCAACTCAGAATACTCAAGCCCAAACAACACCAGAAGAGTAGTAATATAAATGAGTTCAGCCTAAAGCACTAATCTGTAGAATTGAGAGCTAAACAAATAGGGTGTTTGTTGTTTTTTTTTTTAAGCCACTTAATGTTGAACTGGTTTGTTATGCATCAGAAACAAACTGATAAAATCTTATATCCAACAATGTACCTAAATTCACTTATTCATTTAATGATTTCTAAAAATGTATCTGTAGATTCTTTCAGATTTTTTTGTATGGATATTCATAAATTTTGCAAATAATGTTTATTTTGTTCTAATCTTTATGCCTTAGAATTTCTATCTTTGAGCTTAATGTACTGCTTTTGACCTTTTGTACAGTGCTAATATGAAGTGTTTATAGCAGGTGTTTTCATTTTTTAAAAGTTTATTATGTTGTTAGTCACCATACAGTATATCATTAGTTTTTGATGTAGTGTTCCATGATTCATTGTTTGAGTATAACACCCAGTGCTCCATGCAATACATGCCCTCCTTCAGGTATTTTTAACTCATTTGTAGTCTCAGTAGTCTTTCAAATTTTCACCATTAGTATGATGGTTTACCCGATTTTATAGAGGTCCATCAACAGATTAAATGAATTTCCTTCCATTTTTTTAAAAACCGTAAGTAGTTTATCAATTTATCAAATGTTTTTATGCATTCATTAAGATGAATGTATGAGTTTATTATTTTAGTGGTGGTTTTATATATATATATATAATTTCAGAGATTATAATTATTGTTTCTGGGAGGATCAGTCTCATACAGATTACTTCACAACCCAAAATCAGGGTATCATCTTTATTAAATTTGCTTTTCCATTCAGGCCCATTTCCCTACTTGGATTACCTAAATTGTTCTTAGTAGTATTTAGTTATTCTTTATACATACTGCATATGAGCCATTGTGAGTTTTATGTGTTGCAAATGTTACTCCTACTCTGTGACTTGCTTGTTTACTTTCTCAACAGCATCTTTGGATGAAGAGAACATATTCCAGAGTTATAATTTTATTCAAAATTTTGTTTGAGTTTATTGTAGTATACTCAAGAAACTGCCAAAACCAAAGTCATAACACATTCTCGTTATCTTCTAGAAGACTAATTATTTCATATTTTACATTCATGTTATTTTATAGTTTATAACATTATTATATTGATTCATCTGAATTTACTCTTTCTAAATACTATAAAGCAAGTACCAGGATGTGAGGAAGATTTTCTTTTCATATAGATACACAATTGAACCATCTACTCTGATGGAAAAAATCTTTTTTCCCCAATGCTGTACTTTAGCAATGGTCTCATTAACCAAGTGTTCATAATACACACTTTGTTGGCTTAGTTGTTTGGTATTGAAATGTAACTCTCTCTTGGTGTCTGACAACTCAAGTCCTTCAAATTTACTATCTTCTTAAATGAGTGACTTGGTTATACTTGGCTACCTGAATTTTCATATTAATAAAACTATCTGCTGAGATTGTATTGTATTGACATTGAATCAAATTTGTACATAATTTGGTGATGGAAACTTCTGCTTCTGGGTGAAATAACTAGAAAAAAAAAACAGGAAAAAAAGCAAATGTCATGTGCTTGAATGCAGTCTAGATTTCCTGAACAATGATAACTAGATGCTAACTTTGGAGAGGGAGGTCACCTGGGTGGCTCAGTTGGTATAAGCATCTGCCTTTGGCTCAGGTCATGATTTCAGGGTCCTGGGATCCAGTCCCATGTCAGGCTCTCTGCTCAGTGGGGGAGTCTGCTTCTCCTTCACTCTCCTTCTGTGCTTTCCCTCTCTCTCCCCCCCAAATAAATAAATAAATAAATAAAATCTTAAAAAAAAGACTTTGGAGAAGGGATAATGACATGTTTGAGCTGACCTCTTTTGCGTGCTTCAATCTCAGCATTTATAGCTTCCGGACATTGGTAAGATGCTGAAAATCCAAGTTTTGCTCTGCAGTAGACCTCAATTGGGCATGGGGTGCAGAAAAGTAACAGAGACAAGAATGCAGCTGTTTTCTGTCTTGGAACATTTGCCAATTCTTTTACCATACGGGTTAGGAGACCTAGGAGAAAATATACTGAAAACTAGAATAGAGATTTTAGCATTTTTATCAAACGAAGAATAGGGTTAGGAGACCACAATCATTCAGTTGAGTATCTTGGAGGCTCAAGAGCGTAAAAAGTAATCTGGGCCTTATTGAGTTAGTAATTGCCCAAAACCATTATTACTAGGCAGAGAAATGGCAAAATATCCTTTAAAAAAACACAATATTTATTGGAGCCTCTACATTTTTATGTCCGATGTCAAACATTCAAAAGTAATAAAACTATAATGGTAATAAATTTCTAAATAAGTCAAAAGATAAGGTACTAAGAGAAAACACGAAAGAAATAGACAATAGAAACATTACCAAAGATGACTGAGACATGGAAGTTATTATATAAGAACTTCGTGTTCATTTTGATCAAAGCATTTGAGAAAATAGAGATAAAAAATTTGGAAATTCACCTGAGGATTGGAATTTAGTAAGACCTAATTTGAATTCATAAACTGAATGTTATATCTGAATTAGAAATGTATTATATGGGGGCACCTGGGTACCTCAGTCAGTTAAGCATCTGCCTTCAGCTCAGGTCATGAACCCTGGGTCCTGGGATAGAGACCCACATAGGGTTCCTTGCTCAGTGGGGAATCTGCTTCTCCCTCTCCCTCTGTCTTCCACTCCCCCTGCTTGTGCTCTCTTTCTCTCTTGTTATCTCTGTCAAAAAACTAAAATAAAATATTTTAAAAAATTATTAAAGAATATATTAGATGATTTAATATCAGATAAGACACAACAGAATATAGCACAAGGGAACTGGAGCATAGGTAAATAGAAATATTCAATTTGAAACTGTCAGAATAAAATGTGGGAAATAAGAGTCTCAGAATGAAAAGAGAGAGAATATGCAGTAGAAGCAAACGTGAAGAGGTAATTACTGAGAACTGTTCAAATCTCACAAGAGACATCAACTCACAGATTCAACAAGCTTTGTAAACACCAGGCAGTATAAATACTATAAAAGCCAACCTAATAATTTTATAGTAAGAGTACTGAAAATCTATGGCGAATAGGAATTCACCTGAAACTAATATTGCACTGTATGTTAACTAACTAAATCTAAGTAAAAAAATTTTAAGAAGGAATTCTGAAAACCACAGTACAAAGAAGCATTACTTTCAAAGGAACATTAAAGAAACTGAGAATTAACTACTCAACCAATATATTTTGGGGATTTCAATATTAATTTGTATTAATTATATTCTTACTGTAGACACAAAGTGTTCTGGATCAGAAAGGTTTTTTATTAATTTTTCATAGTAAATAAGTTCATTGTTGGCCCCTCTTTGCCCCAGGCCTTACCCTTGGCTTGACACAATGAAAGATGTTAGATATTTTTCCTACATAAGTAGCTGGACACTCCCTAGAAGAGGAATAAGAAACAATGACTTTTCTTTGCAGCTTTCTTCCCTCCAAAAAGGGTCTTCTCCTTATTCCGTTTCTTCAGCATGTAAATCAAATCTCTCTAGAAGCTACGTAGTCTCATACATGTTGGTTTTTATGATCTAGAGCTATCTCCAAGTTCTGGCACTTCAGGCATGTGACATGTAAATACCTAGGGGGATGATGTTCCCTGGAATCTTTACACTTAAGCTAAAGACATAGTCCAAGTTGCCATTATTTGACTCTATCTGGACTATAAGAGAAATTTTAGTATCCTCTTGGATAATAAATTAATTAGGCAAATGGTTATATATCTAATTTTTATAGTAGGTGAAGGGTGTCAGGAGGCTAAGGCTATTATAGGAGCAATAAGAAATCCACAAATGTTTAATTTCCCTCCATTGTAAGTCAAAAAGCAATACAATAACATCTTTAGAGTGCTGAATGAAAATTATGACCTAAAATGCACTAAATGCAACCTAAAATTTCACAAATACCTTTTAAAATTGAAGGTGTAGTAAAAGATATTTTCAAACAAATGAAAATATAGATCATTTTACCAACACCTTGACACTGAAAGAAACAGTCAAGTGAATTCTATTAGAAAAATTATTGTAGGAAAAAATACTAATATTGAAAAGTGCAGTTGAAAGGGTAAATATTGTCAGTACATAAATTGAACACAAGTAGACTAAATATTCCATAAAATATTAAGATTAGCAGATTGAATTCTAAAACATGACTAAGAAATACTTTAAATATGAAATCACACATGCAGGAAAAAGATCTATGTTCATACTCTGAAAGAAATCTGCTGAAGCTCAGCCACTTTGAGAAATTTTGTCTTTGAAGCAAAAATAAGCAGAAATATGAACAGTGCCATTTATTAAACATAGAAAAGATGCGAACCAGGAAGATAATATTCAAAATCTTTATAAAACCCATTATAGTACCTCAAAATCTTTTTTAAAAATTTGGGAATATTAATATTTAAAGCAATATTAAGTCCTTCAATTAATGAACATTGTTTTGTTTTGTTTTCCAATTCATGAACATTGTTCATGTCTTCATTTATTCAGGTCACCTTTAATTTCTCAATAGTAATTTGTAGTTTTCTTGTAAGGTGTGAAAGTTTTTTAAAATGTTTATTTTTAAGTATTTGGTATATTTATTGCTAATTTAAATAATATGCTTTGTGGAATTTAAGAGACAAAACAAATGAGCAAATGGGGAAAAAAGAGAAAGAGAGGCAAACCAAGAAACAGACTCTTGTTTTGGTTTGGTTTGGTTTCAGTTTTTATTTAAATTTCAGTAAGTTGTGATGTGAGTTTTGAGTGTACAACATGGTGAGTGATTCAACACTTACATAAAACACTCAGTGCTTACCACGCCAAGCACACTCCTTAATACCCATCATCTGTTTCACCCATCCCCCCACCAACCTCCCCTCTGGTAACCATCAATCAGTTTGTTCTCTAGAGTTGAGAGTCCGTCTTGTGGTCTGCCTCTCTTTTTTCCCCTTTTGCTCATTTGTTACATTTCTTAAATTCTATATATGAGTGAAATCATATGGTATTTGTCTTTTTCTGACTGACTTTTCTTTCTTGTGATCTCACAGCATCCCAGTGGGCAGGGCAAACATTTAGTTTACAATAAAAGGTAATAGCATAATTAATAACATAGCGAGGTGCATATAATGTTCTGATTATGATTACTTACTATTTACATAATATACCTAGTTTGGTTACATTTTCTTTTTTCTTTTTTTTTTTTTGGTTTGGGTCACATTTTAAGAATATTTAAAAGCCCTGTAAAAACCAGAATTGACCGATTGCAGTTAAAAATCTTTCCTCAGAAATGCATCATAATTGTATCAGTGTTGATCAAGTAATTTCCATGAAATCTAAGTTTAGAGATACATAGGAGTGACACTAGAAAAAAAAATTTAGGGTGCCTGGGTAGCTTAGTCAGTTAAACATCTGACTTTGGCTCAGGTCATGATTTTGGGATCCTGGGATTGAGTCCCACACTTGGCTCCCTGCTCAGTGAGGAGTCTGCTTCTCCCTTGGCCCCTACACCCCACTCTGCTCTCTCTCTCTCTCACAAAAATAAATACATAAAAATCTTTAAAAAAAGAAAAGGAAAAAAGTTTTAACGTTTGTGAGTAAGCTTCCTTAATAATGTTTTTAAGTTTTTATTTAAATTTCAGTTAGTTAACATACACTGTAATATCAATTTCAGGTGTAGAATTTAGTGATTCATCACTTACATGCAACACCCAGTTGTCCTCACAACAAGTGCACTCCTTAATACCCATTACCCATTTAATCCATCCCCCCACCCACCTCCCCTCTGTTAACTATCAGTTTGTTCTGTATAGTTAAGAGTCTGTATTATGGTTGGCCTCTCTTTCTTTTTTGAAAAAAATATTTATTTGCTAATTAGAGAGATCACTCGAGTGAGGGGACAGGGGCAGAGGGAGGAGAGAGAATCTTAAGCAGGTTCCATGCTCAGCATGAAGTCTGACGTGGGGCTGGATCTCACTACCCAGAGATCATGACCGGAGCTGAAATCAAAAGTTGGACTCTTAACTGACTGAGTCACCCAGGTGCCCCCTCTTTTTTTTCCTCTATCCTCATATGTTTTATTTCTTAAATTCCACATGTAAGGGAAATCATATGATATTTGTCTTTCTCTGACTAACTTCTTATGCTTAACACAATACTCTCTACCTCCATCCATGTCATTGCAAATGGCAAGATTCCATTCTATTTTATGGCTGAATAATATTCATATATATATATATATATATATATATATATATATATATATATAAAATTCTCTATTCATTCATCACTTGATAGACATTTGGGCTCTTTCCATAATTTGGCTATTGTTGATGATGCATCTATAGACTTTGGGGTGAATGTATCCCTTCAAATCAGTATTCTTGTATCTTTTGAGTAAATACCTAGTAGTGCAATTGTTGGATCATAGGGTAGTTCTATTTTTAACTTTCTGAGGAACCTCCATACTGTTTTTCAGAGTGGCTTCACCAGTTTGCATTCCTACCAATAATGTAAGAAAGTTCCCCTTTCTCTGCATCCTCATCAACATCTGTTGTTTCCTGTGTCATTAATCTTAGCCATTCTGACAGGTGTAAGGTGATATCCCATTGTAATCTTGATTTGTACTTCCCTGATGATCAGATATGTTGAGCATCTCTTCATGTGTCTGTTGGCCATCTGTATGTCTTCTTGGGAAAAATGTCTATTCATGTCTTTTGCCCTTTTTTTCATTAGATTATTCATTTTTGGATGTTGAGTTGGATAAGTTCTTTATATTTTTTGGATGATAACCCTTTATCAGATAAGTTTACAAATATCTTCTCTTATTCTGAAGGTCATCTTATAGTTTTGTTGATCATTTCCTTCACTGTGCAGAAGCTTTTTAGTTTGATGAAATTCCAACAGTTTATTTTTGGTTGTGTTTCCCGTGTTTCAGGAGACATACATAGAAAGAAGTTACTACAGCATATATCAAAGAGCTTGCTGCCTGTGTTTTCCTCTAGGATTTTGATAGTTACATGTCTCACAGTCAGGTTTTTAATCCATTTTGAATTTATTCTTGTGTATGGTGTAAGCACGTGGCCCAGTTTCATTCTTTTGCATGTTGCTATCCAATTTTCCCAACACCATTTGTTGAAGAGACTATCTTTTTCCCATTGGATATTCTTTCCCTCATTGTCAAAGATTAATTTACTATATAGTTGTGAGTTCATTTCTGGGTTTTCTATTCTGTTCCATTGGTTTATATGCCTATTTTTGTGCCAGTACCATACTGTTTTGATCACTATAACTTTGTAATATTACTAGAAGTCTGGAATCGTGATGCCTCCAGCATTGCTTTTATTTTTCAATATTGCTTTAGCTATTCAAGTTCCTTTGTGGTTCCATACAAATTTTAAGATTGTCTGATCTAGGGGTGCCTGGGTGGCTCAGTCAGTTAGGTGTCTGCCTTTGGCTCAGGTCATGATCTCAGGGTCCTGAGCCCCACATCAGGCTCTCTGATAAGTGGGGAGTCTGCTTCTCCTTCTCCATCTACCTGCTGCTCTGCCTACTTGTGCTCTCTGCTCTGTTTTGTGTTCTCTCTCTCAAATAAACAAGTAAAATCTTTTAAAAAAAGATTGTCTGGGGGCGCCTGGGTGGCACAGTCGTTAAGCGTCTGCCTTCAGCTCAGGGCGTGATCCCAGCGTTCTGGGATCGAGCCCTACATCAGGCTCTTCCGCTGGGAGCCTGCTTCTTCCTCTCCCACTCTTGGTATTTTGATAGGGATGGCATTAAATGTGTATATTGCTTAGGGTAATATACATATTTTAACAATATTTGTTCTTCCAATCCATGAGCAGGGAATGGTTTTCAATTTCTTTGTTTCGTCCTAAATTTCTTTCATCAGTGTTCTATGTTTTCACAGTACTGGGTCACAAATCAGTCCTCAACAAGTACAAAAGGATTGAGATCATACCATACATATTTTCCAACCACAATGTTATAAAATTTCAAGTCAACCACAAGAAAAATTTTAGAAAGACCACAAGTATGTGGAGGTTAAAGAACATCCTACTAAAGAATGAATGGGTCAGCCAGAAAATTAAAGAATAGATTTTTAAAAATACATAGAGACAAATGACAATGAAAACATGGTGGTCCACAACCTTTGGGATGCAGCAAAAGCAGTCATAAGAAGGAAGTATATAGCAATCCAGGCCTACCTCAAGAAGCAAGAAAATTTTCAAATAAGCAGCCAAACTTTACACCTAAAGGAGCTAGAAAAACAACAACAAATGAAGCCTAAAGCCAGTAGAAGAAAAGAAACAATAAAGATCAGAGCAGCAATAAATGATGTAGAAACAAAACAAAACAACCCAGCAGAAGAGATCAATGAAACCAGGAACTGGTTCTTTGAAAACATTAATAAAATTGATAAAACCCTAGACAGACTTATCAAAAGAGAGAGAGAGAGAGCCCAAATAAATAAAGTCACAAGTGAAAAAAGAAGTAATCAACACCACAGAAATGTAAACAATTATAAGAGAACATTATGAGAAATTTTATGCCAAATAATTGGACAATTTGGAAGAAATGGGTAAATTCCTAGAAACATACAAACTATCAAAACAGAAACAGGAAGAAAGAGAAAACTTGAACAGACTGATACCCAGCAAAGAAATTGAATTAATATTCAAAAATCTCCCAACAAACAAAAGTCCAAGGCCAGATGGCTCCCCAGGAGAATTCTAGAAAATATTTAAAGAAGAATTAATATTTATTCTCAAACTCTTCCAAAAAATAGAAATGGAAGGAAAACTTCCAACCTCATTGTATGAAGCCACCATTACCCTAATAGAAAACCAAAGACTCCACTAGAAAAGAGAACCACAGACCAATATTCCTGATGAACATGGATGCAAAAATTCTCAACAAAACACTAGCCAATCAAATCCAACAGTATATTAAGGAAATCATTCGCCACAATCAAATGGGATCTATTCCTGAGTTGCAAGGGTGGTTCAATATTTGAAAATCAATAAACATGATATACCACATTAATAAAAGAAAGGATAAGAATCATATGATCCTCTCAAAAAGCATTTGACCAAGTACAACATCTATTCTTGATAAAAACCCTCAACAAAGTATGTTTAGAGGGAACATTCCTCAACATAATAATGAAAAACCTATAGCTAATATCATCCTCATTGGGGAAACACTGAAAATTTTTCCTCTATGGTCTGGAACAAGACAGGGATGTCCACTTTCACCACTGTTACTTAACATATTACTAGATCCTAGCCTCAGCAATCAGACAAAAAAAAAAAAAAAAAGCATCCAAATCAGCAAGGAAGAAATTGAACACTATTTGCAGACATTATATTCTATAGAGAAAACCCCAAATATTGCTAGATTCTATATAGAACCACCAAAAAAAATTGTTAGAATTGATACACAAATTCAATAAAGTAACAGGATACAAAATCAATGTACAGGAATCTGTTCCATTTCTATACACCAATAATAAAGCAACAAACAGAAATCAAGGAATCAATCCCATTTATAATTGCACCAAAACACATAAGATACCTAGAAGTAAACCTAACCAAAGAAAATTCAAAGAACTAATTTCTCTTTCTAAGGGTTTGACTAGATACTTCATACAAAAGTGGAATTGTGCATATTTGTCTTTACCTGACTGGCTTATTTTACCTAGCATAATGTCCTCAAGGTTCGTCCATGTTGTAGCATATTACAAGATTTCCCTTGTTCTTAACATTGACTAGTCCTTGCTGTGTTTTTACCCATTTTTTCTGGCTTCTGAAAGGAATTTGTGTGTTTAAGACTGATTGTTTATCTTAAGCATTTGATAGATTTTAATGTGGAAGACATAAAGACCTAGGATTTTCTTTATGAGTCATCTTTTAATTATGCTTAATGATTACTTTATTAACTATACTTCTATGTAGATATTTAAATTCATCTTAGGTCACTTTTAAAAAATCTTTTTATAAAAATAATTCTACTTTATGTAAATATTTAAATCTGTTATTTGTAGTGACTGTGTGTGCCATTTTATTCCTCATGTTGATAATTTGCACCTCCAGAATTTTTCTTTACCTTGATCATATTTTGAAAGGCTAATTTTATTAGTCTTTTCAAAGAAATAACTTTGGCTTTGCTTATTCTCAGCATTATATATTTTTTGTTTCTCATTCATTTTTGCTTTTCTGTATTATTTATTACCTTTAATTACTTTTTAAAATTTAATAGGCTCATTTTAAATTTTTCCTTAATGTTTTCAGATGGTTTAGATTTCTTCTAAGCAAGGTCTCTCTATATCAAGCATTTTTTTTCTGGAGTATATTTATATAGTATAGTGTGTGTGTATATGTGTGTATATATATATATACACAGAGGCATATATATATATATATATATATATATATATATATATATATATACACACACACATACACACAGGCATATATATTTTTATATATATCTATATCTATATATATTTACACACACACACAGAGGCATACACACACACACATATACATGCAGGCACATATATACATATACACACATACACACAGGCATATATATATGCCTGAAGTGTCAGTGGTAGATAAGGATGCTGTTTGGAGCCTTTGGCAGGCCCCATTAATGTATCACAGTGCAGGCCTTTAGGATTTTGGAGGAAGGCCCTGCCATAATCTATAGATAACTACTTTCATTTTCAGAAACAATTCTTGGCCTGCTACTGGGTTGTTGTGGAGCCTGAATGGTTGACCATGGGCCACCAAGTTACCATATAACCTCAGCTGCCTTTCATGAACTGGGTGTTTCTGACCCACCAAGCCAAAAAATTAAGCATGCAAAGCAGCACTCCATCATTAAATGGAAATGGTAAATATGTGATCAGGCCCAAGCAGTCCTGAAAGCAGTACTAAGTCACATGAAGAAGTGGCCTAAATGCCCATGGTCCCCTCTCCTGCTATGCTGCTTGTCTCTCCTGGCATGCACTTATGGCCTTATAGGGATTTCCTTAGCATCAGTTGACAGACGAAGAGAAGACTTGGGCCTATTTTACAGATAATTTGGCACAGTAAGCAAGAACCACCAGAAAGTAGAGAGTTGCAACACTACAGCCTTTCTCTTTGACATTCCTGAAGGACAGTAGTAAAAAGAAAGCCTCCCAAAGGGAAAGAACTTCAGGCACTGTACTTGGTTGTGAACTTTGCTTGGAAGGAAAAATAGCCAGACATGTAATTCATGGGCTGCAGCCAATGGTTTGGTTGTATAGTCAGGGACTTGGAAGAACATGAGTGGAAAAGTGGTGACAAATGTAGGGAGAAAATATGCAGATAAACTTCTCTGAATGTGCAAAAAATGTGAAGATATTTGTATCCCATGTGGTTGCTCACTAAAGTGGGACCTCGGCAGAGGAAGATTTTAATAATCAGTTGGAGAGGATGACTTATTCTGTGGGTACTAGTCAGCCTGTTTCCCTAGTCACACCTGTTCTTACCCAAAGGACTCATGAACAAAGGGGTCATAGTAGCAGAGACAGAGGTTATGATTTGGCTTAGCAACATGGACTTCCACTCATCAAACCCAAATGGTTACAGTCACTGCTAAATGCCTAATCTGCCAGAAGCGTGGGCAATGTTGAGCCCCAGGTGTGGCACCATTTCCTAGGATGATCAGCTAGATACCTGGTGGCAGGTTGATTATATTGGACCACTTCCATCATGGAAGGGGCAATGTTTCTCTTTATTGGGACAGACAGTTGCTCTAGATTTTGATTTGCCTTCCCTACATGCAATGTTTCTGCCAAAACTTTCTCCCATGAACTTATAGAATACCTTACATACTGTTATGTTATTCTACTCAGCATTTATTCTGGTCAAGGAACTAACTTCAGAGCAAAAGAAATGTGGCAATGATCCTGGGCTCATGGAATTCACTGGTTCTCCACTGTCCTGATGCAGTTGGCTTGACAGAATGGTGGAATGGTCTTTTGAGCAATCAATTACAGCAATCAGTTACAGCAATCAATTCATCTAGGTGGCAGTATCTTTTGGAGCTGGGACAAAGTTATCTAGAAGAATGTATATGCTCTGAATCAGTGTTTGTTATATGGTGCTATTTCTCACATAACCAGGATTCATGGGTCCAAGAATTGAAGGGTGGAAACCATTTATTCTTACGCCAAGTGAGCCACCAGCAAAATTTTTGCTTCTGACTTTATGCTGTGCTGGCCTAGAACCCCTAGGCCCAGAGGGAGGAATGCTTTCACCAGAAAATACAACAATGATTCCTGGAGAAAGAAATTGGGAGATTTTTTAGGATGTCTCTTAGTTATTACCATGCCTTGTAATGAAAGTCAATAGATCCATACTATGTTATGCCACTAGTTTTCCTGGTTCTCCAGCTTCTGCATGGCAGATCATGGGACTTCTTGGCCCCCCTAAACATGTGAGCTAGTTCCTATAACAAATCTCCTCATTTATCTATCACATATCATCTCTCTCTCTCTATCATCTAATTATCAATCATTGATATCCTATTGGTTCTGTTTCTCTGGTGAACCCTGACTAATGCATTTGTATTATTGTAATTTCGTTTTAAGAATAAACCTTTGCAGGCACCTGGGTGGCTTAGTCTGTTAAGCGTCTGCCTTTGGCTCTGGTCATGATCACATGGTCCTGGAACCGAGTCTCACATCAGGCTCCCTGCTTAGCAAGGAGTCTGCTTCTCCCTCTCCTTCTGACCCCCACCCCCCATGCTCTCTCTCTCACAAATAAATAAACAAAATCTTTAAAAAAAAGAATAACCCTTTGCATTTTGATATATTTTTCTTTATCTCTATGAATTCTTTCAGTGTTAAAGTCTATCAAGCTTTCTTTTGTATAAAGTTTTGTATAAAGTTCCATGGCATGTATCTTTCCATCCTTTACCTTGAACATTTATGTAACTGAGTTGTGTCTCTTGTGGGCAGCATATAATTGAGAATTTTTTCCAAATCTTAGGATCATTGGTTTTTGACTGGTAACAGACCTGACAATAACATAACCAGATAGCATTGCAATTTAAAGGATAACGGTGGGCATTAGTCGTGATATTAGATTTATTATATTATAAACTTTATCTCATGCCTGCTGATAACAGAGTTAGTGCATACTAACAATTAGTATGAGATAATTTTAAAAATAAGAAATATGTAATATAACATAAGCATTCATTTCTTACAAATAATTCACTGGTGGAATTTTTTATATAAATAGAAATTTATATTATATTTATGTTATATTAGAAATCTTAATATTTTCTGGTCTATCATAACCATAATATGCAGGTTTTGAATTCCAGACAATCAGGCATTGCATGTAGTTTTGTTTTTGTTTGTTTGTTTGTTTCCATTTTTCCTGTCCATCGAAGATAATTACTCTGGAAGAATAAATAAAAGGGAAAAAGTCACCTGTTTGACCAATCAAGTTAAAAATGGAAAATTCAACAAATAGCATGAGGTTACCCTAATTATAAGATAGAGTTCTATCATGTAATTTATTTGTGACCAACTTCTGAACACACAAATGTTGAAGGATTAAACATTATTAGAAAAAATTTTGAAGATCATAGTGCAAAGTTTTTAAATGGCAAATTGAAAAGTCATTTATAGTTTACTGTGTCTATGATCTAGTTTGCAATATTGAAATATATTTTCCAATTCAATTTTATTATATGCAGCTATATGACTATCATCATTAATATATATTTATATTATTTACATTTAATACATTAAATTTTCTCTATTTCTCTGTCTCTACCTTTCACCCTTAAACTATTTTATACTCACTGTGATATGATGGTTTCTGTTTTCCTGGCTACTCTTTAGGTTCACTTTCACTTTCAAGTTGCCTATATGTTTCAAAATAAATATAATCACTTAAAATTATATTTTCTTTGTTCTACAAAGCTCTGTATACACTATCAATATTGAAACAGCTTTAAATTCCTATTTAGGGTCTGAGACCAGTCACTACTTGAGAATATCTTGCCACTGAGAACACCTCTCAACCAGTAATCAAGACTAACATGAGGAAAAAACAAGCTTACCTAAAAATGATTTAATAATTTTTATATTTATGACATTAGCTAAATAGCTAAACAGCTAATTAGCTAAATAGTTTAAGCTTTCTTGTGATTCATCTTCTGCCATATTTATTTCTATTAATTTTACTAGCTTTTTCCCTCAAAGATATTTGATGCCAGTTTTTCCACAATAAAGCCATCCAACATATGAATATTCTTTTAATATTGAATTATGTTAACTATTTCACACACTCATATTATTTCAGCAATTTTACATAAACTTTTCAAAACATTTCTATGAAATGTATTCCCTTTTCATTGATATTACCTTATCAACTTTAAATACTTTTATAAAATTTACTTTATGTTAAATAAAATGAATAGCACAGATATAAAATTCAAAGGCAGAAATTATTTTATAGCAATTTCCCTGAAGAAAAGTAAACCAATTTTAATATTATTTTTATTTTTGAGGCATATTTTCAGATGTTTCTAAGGTTTTTAATGAAAAACTGTCTTTTACTTTTTCTGAATATTAGCTTGGACTACTATAATCTAGATTTTTCTCTAACTATTGTTTATTGACTTTTAACATTTTCTTCCTCTAGTTGCCAAATTTATTTAATGACTAAAAGACTATTTTTTTAGATTTCTTTTCCTTTTAATAATATTCATAAAATACATCAAAATATGTAAGTGTTAAAGAATAAACTAATAATATCCATATATATTTAATAATTAAGATAAAAAATAGGAGGTAGATAAGCATTAACTAGAAATCATTTCCACTTAATTTTACCCCAACAGAGTTCAAGTTGTTATAAGATTAAAATTGCTGATTTTTGAAAAAATTGTTTGTTATCCATTATAATAATTATTAATATAGCATTATATTTCATATAAATATAAAATTTAAATCTGAATTATTAGTTACATCATAATGATGTTATTTATTAATGTAATATATATGCCAACAAATTATGAAAGTAATGAATCTTAAATATGAAATCAATATACTCATCGCTTGTATAGTCCTCTGCTCTCCATTTTTTTCTTTGGAAATAAACTTTTACCAGTGTGATAATCAGTACACAGAAAATAATGAAAAAAGGAATGAGTAAGAAAAATGGCCATCTTGTAGGTTTGGAATGGTAAGCATTCTCAATGTAGCTTCTTTCTAGGAGAGAAAACATCAGTGATTTAAAAGCAATTACCAGGAATATAATAAAGACATTTCTATATTTTAATACTATTAGCATAAAAAATTTTAACTCTTTCATAATTTTATCATTAACATATTTTTAAATGAAGTAGGTAAGTTGACAGCATAGGTACCCTCCAAAATATTTCTAACTTCCATAATAGTTCTTTGCTTTGTTATTGAGAACCTTTTATTTCATACTTTCTTTTCAAAACAGTTTGATAATAAAGTTGAAAAGAAAGTGTGACCCCTGTAAAGAACAATTTTTCTCAATACCCTGTTTTTAGTAAGAAACACTGTACATGTTATAAAATTTTCATAAGGTCCAAAGTACCTTTCATTTTATTGCATTGATATGTATTTTCATGTCTTATCTAAGAAATTATTGTTTATTCCAAGGTCATGTAGAAATTTCTCTGCTTCTTTCAAGAAGATATATAGTTTTCATTTATATGTTCAGATTTATGATTTATTTCATATAAACTGTTAAGTTGAGATTTTAAGGGTCATTTGATTTCATTTGGATATTCAATTGTTACATTATGTTTTGAATTGATTTTTCTCCTTCATTGAACTGTATGTATTTTACTTGAAAAACTGATTAACCATATAACAATGTGTATATTTACCAATGCCATCCTGTCTTCATTAATGTAACTATATACTGAATCTATAATATAGTAAATTCAATATGAGGCAAATGGACTAAGATGTCCTTCTTTGTTGTTCTTTTTCAGGGATTTTTTTTTTTTTTTTGGCTATTCTGAGCACTTTTGCAAATATTTTAGAATCAGGTTGTTAATATATAAAAAGTTGCATGCTTTTATAATTGGGTTTTTTAATCTTTAAATTTTGTTATGATTGACATCTTAGCAATAATAAACCTTCCAATAGGTAAACATGACACATTTCTCCACTTATTTTTGTTTAACACTGTCTGCATTTCTGTTTTAGTTTCAGTGTAAAGGTATTAGACATACTTTGTTACATTTATTCCTAAAACTTATATTTTGATAGCATTGTAAATGGTACTAATTTTGTTGATTTCCATTTACTGCTGCTATTGTATAGCAATACTACTAACTTTTGTTTTTGTTTTTCAAGTTTTTATTTAAAGTCGTTAGTTAACATATAGTATAACAGTGGTTTCAAGAGTAGAATTTAGTGATTCATCAATTACATGTAATACCCAGTGCTCAACACAAGTGCCATCTTTAATACCCATCACACATTTAGACCATCCCCCACCCATCTTCTGTCCAGCAACCCTCAGCTTTTTCTCTATAGTTAAGAATCTCTTTTTTAAAAAAAAAAGTCTCGGGGCGCCTGGGTGGCACCGCGGTTGAGCGTCTGCCTTCGGCTCAGGGCGTGATCCCGGCGTTATGGGATTGAGCCCCACATCAGGCTCCTCCGCTATCAGCCTGCTTCTTCCTCTCCCACTCCCCCTGTTCCCTCTCTCGCTGGCTGTCTCTATCTCTGTCGAATAAATAAATAAAATCTTTAAAAAAAAAAGTCTCTTAGAGTTTGCCTCCTTCTATTTTTCCCCCTTCCCCTATGTTCATCTGTTCTGTTTCTTAAATTCGACATGAGTAAAATCATACAGTATTTGTCTTTCTCTAATTTATTTCACTTAGCATTACACACTTTAGCTCCATCCTCCATCCACATCATTGCAAATGGCAAGATTTCATTCTTTTTATGGCTGAGTAATATTTCATTATATATCTATATCTATATCATCTGTATCTATGTATATCTATCATCTATCTGTCATCTATCTATCATCTATTTCTCACATCTTCTTTATCCATTTATCAATTGATGGACACAAGGGCTCTTTCCATAATTTGGCTATTACAGATAATGTTGTTATAAATCTGGGGGTCCATGTGTCCCTCCAAATCAGTGTTTGTAACCTTTGGGTAAATACCTAGTAGGGCAATTGCTGAGTCCTAGGGTAGCTCTAATTTTAACTTATTGAGGGACCTCCATACTGTTTTCAGAGTGGCTGCACCAGTTTGCATTCTCACCAAGAGTGTAAGAGAGTTCCCCTTTCTCCACATCCTCACCAACATCTGTTGTTTCCTGTGTTGCTACTTTTAGCCATTCTGACAGGTGTGATGTGATATCTCATTGTAGTTTGATTTGTATTTCCCTGATGATAAGTGATATTGAGCATATTTTCATATGTCTGTTGGCCATCTGTATGTCTTCTTTGGAAAAATGTCTATTTGTGTCTTCTGCCTATTTCTTAACTGGATTATTTGTTTTTTCAGTGTTGTTTGGTAAGTTCTTTATAGACCTTGGATACTACTGACTTTGAAAATTTCCTTTGACCTTTCAAAAGATATTACTCCTAGAACTGTTTTGCAGATTCCTTAGGATTGTCTATGTACTTCCCAACATCTGCAGTCCCATTTCATCCTTTCTAATAATCTTTATGCTCCTGATTTCTTCTTTTTTGTTATTGCATTGGCTAGGATGTATGGGAAAATGTTGAATAGGCATAGTGAGAACATAATTTGTTGCCTCACTTTCAACTTTTTTTTTGAAAAACAATGTATTTCATCATAAGCTATATTAGCTACATTTTCTTTTGGTATTTTTATTAAATTTATAAAATTTACTTCTGTTAGTTTGCTGCTTTGAAAAATTCATAAACATGTGTTGGATTTGTCTGTCAAATGATTTTTATGTATCAAGTGAGAAAATCATATTTTTAAAAAAATAATTTTGTTGATTTGATGAATTGTACTGAATGACTTTCAAGAGATTAAGGAGACTTGCATTTCTAAAATAAACCCAACTAGTCTGGATTACTATCCTTTTAATATAGATAGGTATAGAATATGAACTAATATTTTAAGAATGTTTACATCTATGTTTATAAAAGATATTGTTCTGTAATTTTTGTATGTTAACTTCTTTGAATTTGGTATTAGGGTTATATTTTCCTCAAAAATTGGGTGAAGAAGTCCCCCCACCTGTTTTTTATTTTTTTAAGTATTTTAATTATTTATTTGAGAGAGAGAGAGAGAATGAGTGGGTGGGGGGGAGCAAAGGGAGAGGGAGAAGCAGACTCCCCACTGAGCAGGGAGGCCTATGCAGGTGATCCCAGGACTCTGAGATCACGACTTGAGTTGAAGGCAGACGCTTAACCAACTGAGCCACCCAGGTGCCCCCCTACCAGTTTTTTAAATGGTATTTCTTCCTTGCAAAAATTTGCTGGAAGTGACTTGTGAAACCATCTATACCCATGTGTGTGTGGGGGGGAGTGTTTATTTTTGTTGGTAATGATATTTAAAAATTATAAACTCACAGATCAAAGTCTTAATTCTGGTTTCTTGGTTATATCCTTTGATTTATAATTCCTTTTCCAAAAGGAATAGCTATTTTTTACAACTGAATAGCTTTATCAGCCTTGCTTCTTGCCCATACCTAATTGGGACTCAAATAGCTTGATCTCTTTTAGTCTGAGTTGATATAATTCCTCTAAAATGTGTGGGTTTCCTGTGTGTCGAATAAAAAAATACACCTCATTAATCAAAGGCCATGTCCACAAATCTTTTTGAGATAAGCCTTTTTTCTATATTGGACCTTGGCGAGGCTGCTATGGGAAAACCGATTTAAGATTCTTCATAGCCTTATTGTTTGAGTGTTTTTAGAAGCATTCTACTACAACATTTAGAAGACCTTTTGCATAGATTAAGATGTATAAAATGCATCACTACTTTTCTGAGGTTTTTTTTAAAAAAGGGTCTTACAGTCACATGGTTGATTTAATTTTTGATTGAGGTCAAATTTTACTGTTCAATATATCAAATTCAGTTTTTAGCCATTTCTTACAATAAGAATGTTTTGCTGGAAGAGACTCCAGGGATAAGAATGTTTTATTTTCAAACTAAACAAAAATGAAACCAAAAACCCCCCAAATTCTAAATCTTTTATATTTGATCAACATTTACTTGAAAACTGAAATATTTTTCATTAATTATTACTGTCTTCTCATGTTTTATCATAGGTTACTTAAATCACCTACTGGAAATCTTTACAACCTACATGGAAATGTTGCTGACCAGAACCAAGGAATTCTATTTTCCACATTACCACAGGCAGCGGTGATAACAAACAATTAACCACTTCATAATAAGTGTCCTTATTTCCCTAATATGTTTTTTAAACTGTTTTTGGATTGCTCACCAACAGTATTCTCAAGACAATTTCAACAATACACTGAGCCTTCAACAGTTTCCTAGAGGTTTTTCTACCTTCTGTGCACCATTCCGTTCCAAAGCTAATGCCACATCTTCAATTCATTTTATATAATACACCATCTGATTACCAAATTGTTTTTTATTATATATATATATATACACACACGATACAGAGAGAAAGAGGTAAGAGGTGCAGGAAACTCCTCCCAAATGTAGTAATTTATATTTTTAAGATATTTTAAGATTTTATTTATTTATTTGTCAGAGAGAGAACACAAGCAGGGGGAGTGGCAGGCAGAGGGTGAGAGAGGAACGGGCTCCCATTGAGCAAGGAACCTTATGCAGGACTCAATCATGACCTGAGTTGAAGGCAGACGTTTAACCAACTGAGCTACTCAGGCACCCCCAAATATAGTAATTTAAAACAATTATTTGATTTTGTTCATTTTGTCCATTTTGTGTGTCATGAATTTGGGGAATTTGCATTTTGTGTCGCAATGTAATCAAATTTCAAATAGAGAAGATGATTTTCAACAGAATGTATGTTCCAATAATAAGAGTTGCAAGAATTAGTATTCTAAAAGGCCAGTCAGAATCTCACTTCTATACATTTTATTGATCAATTACATTACTAAGGTCAACCTGAAATGATATGTGTGTACTCAAAATCTGCTCTAATTATCATAAATTTAGGTTTTTATATTAAGTCTGGCCCTAAGCATCATTGGATATGCTGGATTACTCTAAAACCCGTTCCTCTTTGGGCAAAAAAAAAAAAAAAAAATTGAAGGAAACTACTTCAGACTTCTAGTTATATTTGGCCAATAGGAATAACTGGATAACATTCGGAGAGTCGGAAAAATGAAATATTCATGATATTTATCCCCCTGCCTCTGCAGCATCTCCAATAGTGGCTGCCTATGCTCCCTTCCTGCACCTTATGCTAGGCAGTACCTCTCCCTATGATTTAGATCCTGGTATGTGTAGCCCTGACTGTAGTTACATGTCATGAAGGTGCCTCAGATTCTGGTTCAAGTAATACCACTCTTTTCATTGTCCTTCTAGACCTAAGAAATGGTAGTGGATTGTTCTGTTGCCTCACAGTTCTCTGATTGGCTTTCAACTCTGCCATTATGTGTTAGCTGATGCCTTATATTGAATTATTTCTGTGTGAAGGACAAAAGTGATTTCTATTTTGTTGCCTGGGTCTTTACTGATATATCTTATTTATAATGTTATGTTACATATGTTATATTACTCTCTACAATAAAACATAAACTAACTTTACATGTCTTATTATTTGATATCCATACATAATCTAAATATAGATTGGTAGGCAAATAAATAAAAAGTTATTTATTTTGTTAAATTTAATAAATTAAAATATCGTTTTAGTTATGTTTTCAATTTGCTATTAATACTTACCAGAACTGGGTAAGCCAGGTGCAGGTGGGAAATTGCCACTGTCAATACTCCCACCAATCCAGGAATCGTCATTAATTTGGCAATTAGGAGGTAAATATGAGGGATTACAATGACAGTTCTTTTTATTATTGCATATCTGAAACCAGGAGAAGTATCACGTTATGAGATGGGTGGCAATAATTATTTGTGTTCCAGTAGAATTTTAAAATAATACTTAGGTTAAATAAGGCCAATCTTCTTATGTGGTTTATGAATATATAAATGTGTGTGTGGTGTGTGTGTGTGTGTGTTTATGTGTTTGCTTTCTAGGATTATTCTCAATGATTTCTATTCTCACATCGTATTGTTGGTACTTACACCTTGTTCATGGCATTTTCTTGGAGTACAATCATAATTCAAGTACCCGGCATCTATACATTCTTTATTCTTGCAAACCTAAAATGAAAATAAGCCAAAGTAAGTTAACTGAAATAACCTCTGTATTTGATATTTCACTAAAAGTGTTCTATATTATTCTCATATGGGTATTCATTTAACAATAAGTGTTAATGCACTGATTAATTTATAGTGTTATTATGTTTCCAACACTAGAAGAGATTCTGATTATTGGATAGTAAAGAAAACAACAAAAGTATCCTCCCTTCTTATACTGGGATAAAAGGTACAGACATGAAATTTAAAAAAAAAAGTGAAGATAAGTATGTCACAAATACTGTAATAAAAAATAGTGTAATGAAAGAATAAAATACAGGGAATTTACCTGATATGTGGAGAACAATTTTAACCTCCTGATGAGGTCTGGATGTTAAATAGGACTTAGTCAAGAATAGAAATGATGTGTGCCTGAGTAGCACAGTTGGTTAAGTTTCAGGGTGGCACAGTGGTTAAGTGTCTGACTCTTGGTTTCAGCTCAGGTTTGTGAAATTGAGCTTGCATCAGGTTTCATGCTCAGTGTGGAGTCTGCTTGAGTTTCTCTCTCTCTTTACCTCCTCCCATAAATAAATAAATAAATAAATAAATAAATAAATAGACAAAGTACTTATAGGAAAAGAAATAATACTTAAAATGACCCTACACTGATAGTATAGAAATTTGAGAAATATTAACAGCAATGTAGCTGCTACACAGAGAATACCCATTCAATCCTTAATTCACTATATAATTGAGTCCTACAATGTGCCTGCCCTGAAAACACACCAATGAACAACAACAACAACAAAATCTCATATTGTTCATATTGCAATCAAAGATACAGAAATACACAAATAAAAAGGACAGATGTGATGTGATAAAAATTGTTATGGCAGAATTGTGTGGAGCTTTACATTCTTAAGCTGAAAGTCAGCCTATAACCTACAAGCAATTGGTTGTATTTAGGAATTTTACTGGAAGATGGAAAGCTGATAAAAGTAGGTTTTGGAAAAGTGGATGGAAAGGGCAAGAGAAAATGTAGAGACAAATTAAGGTACCATTATAGCAGTCCAGGAAAATGATAACCATAGCATGAAATTGAGTGGCTGTGGTGTAAGGAAAATCCGTGGTTATATCTGAGATATAGTTTAGAAGTTTAATCTACTGAAGTATAATTATGGATTTTATATGGAGGATATAAAGAAAAACAGATCAATAACACCAAGGTTTCTGGCTTATCTAACACTCTTAGTGGTGGTCCAAACAAATGAGGTAGGGAAAGCTAAGCAGAAAGCTCAAAAGTATAGCAATTATTTTTTGAAACTTCTTTCAGCTATGCTTCATATTTTTTAAAAAAATTAAAAATTTACTGCCCTCATGAGTGACATGGTAAACCAAAGAACATGTAATTGGATATATTGCTTTTATAAAAATACTTTCTAAATAATATTGTCAATATTTCTTTGGTATTCTTTTCTCTTAAAAATATATGATCATCATATACTATTTTTTAAGATTTTATTTATTTGCTTATTTGAGAGAGAGAGAGCACAGGAGAAGGGGAAGGGGAGACAGAAGGACAAGAAGACTCCACGCTCAGTGCAGAGCCCAACATGGGGCTCAATCTCATGATTCTGCGATCATGACCTGAGTTGAAACCAAGAGTCAGATGCTTAACTGAGCCACCCAGGTGCTCCCATAATATACTAATTGTTATAGCTCTGTTTAAGACTTAGAAGGAAATATACTGATTATAAATACATGGCCAGGTTATTCTAAGGGATTGTGGTAATAGTATAAAAATTCTAGGTCTGGATACAGACTAGTGTTGCTATAGTAGAAATATATGTGTTCTGTTAAAATGATGCCTTAACATCTAACTAGCCCTTGGGCAGAGAAGTTAAATATATAATTTGCAGAGCTGCATCCAGAAGAAGATAAACTTAAGTCTCAGAACCATTAAATAAATTCACCACATTTAGAGTGGAACTTGCTTGAAAGAAAAAAGTTGAGAGGAGATTATTGGCATTATGAATATTCTGTTCGTGCAATGGATTTTTTTTTCTTTTGCTTGAACATGCTTACTTCAGTTATACCATGCAGAAAGGCTAGGGGAAAACACTATCCAAAGTGGAGAGCTAGCTACAAAACCGCAGAAGTTATTTATCACCATATTATAATAATATAAGTCTTTGAAACAGATTTTTTAAAACTTAGCTGGAGATAAGAAAAAATTATGCACCTTCCAATTCCTTTCACTATGGTAGAATAAGATTCTATAGAGATCTTCTTGTATAGAGAACTTAAAATAGGGAATAAAATAAATTATGTACACATAGTCTTTAAAGAGAACACATGGCTATACCAGAGACAAAGTAAAAATTATTTTTAGGTTCACAAAATATGAGACAATGTGATTCCACAAAACTAACCAAAAATTGAAGCCAGTATTCCTCCAGTGGCCATCAATGACTAAACACATAATCTTTAAATGATCATGTTTACCCTACACCAGTGACAGAATGACAAGAAGACTTAACCAAATACTGAAAAAATAATCTGGAGAGTATCATCAATAAAATGGTGCGCTAAGAATTCCCAAGTTCTTGCTCTCCCTTGGAGATATTGTTAAAAAGAAGAAGAAAAGCTGGCTAAAATAACCAATGGGAACTCTAGAAAGTCAATGGTCTACAGCAACCAAGAAAATGCCCAATCAAGAAATAGCCACATTCAAAATCATAGAAAATGTGTGGGTTTTTTTTGTTTGTTTGTTTGTTTGTTTTAATCAAATTTGCCCCACTCCTTCCCCAGCATGGCACAGTCTTGGTTTGGAGGAGGAAAATGCTGAGTTCACAATTATTTCCCTCGAACTGAAGGGAGCAAAGGAAACCTTATTTTCAATATTATTATTTGCCTGGGAGCTGCCTGAAGGACTGGTCTCTGTTTAACCTAACTTGAATCTCAGATAGGGAGAAGAAATGAACACTGCTCAGGAAAGCTGCAAGGAGACTAAGACAGAAGATCAATAAGAAAATAGAGGACTTGAACAACACTATATACCAATTGGACCTAATAGGCATATATAGAACACTGCCTGACAACAACAAAATACACATTTGTCTCAACTGCACATGGACATTGCATATATAGTCCACATTTTAATCACAAAAAAGTCTTAATAAATTTAGAAGTTTGAAATCATACAAAGTATTTTTTCTGAGTAAAGTGAAACTACAAATTAAAAGCAGAAGGAACACTGGAAAATTGAAAAATATGTGGAAATTATCACATTTTAAATTTAAAAAGTTGGTCAACAAAAAGACACAAGAGAAATTAGAAAATATTCTAATGGAACCAATGAAACAAATGAAAACAAAAACACAATACACCAGATTTATGAGATGCAGGAAAATCCTGCTGACAGTAATTTTTAACTATAAATCAACATCTTTAAAAAAAGAAGTATTTTAAATGAACAACTTAAACTTGCACCATCAATCAATAAATAATGAATGAATAAACAAACAAACCGAAAGGTAACATAAGGAAGAAAATAATAAAGATTAGAACAGAAACAAAAGGAAAGAATAGAAAAAATAGAGAATAAAAAATTAGAGACCAAAAAAATTGAAAAAAACTTTTATGTAGAATGACTAAAATAAAGAAAGAATATTCAAATAAATAAATTACAAATGAAATTGGGGACATCGCTATCAATTTTACAGAAATAACAAGCTTTATAAGATAAAAAACTGAGAGCCAACATTTGGGTAAGCTAATAAAATGAACAAATATTTAGGAACACCCCATCTACCAACACTGAATGATAAAGAAATAGAAAGTCTGACTAAATGTATAAACCATAAAGAGATTAATTATCACAATCCTTGAAACAAAGAAAATTCCTGGACCAGATACCTTCTCTGGTGAATTTTACCAAATATTTACAGAAGAGTTAAATCATATCAGGTGTGGAGAGAGGAGAGAAACAGATTCTCACACCAGAAAGCTAAGGCAAGGGAAAATCACATGGGAAAGACAAATCCCCACAACATTTGGCTTTGACAAACAGAGGGGCATAATTTCACAAGAGTTTTCAGTCAGTGGGGTTTAACACTTGGTAGTTTAAAAATCACTGGGATTGGCTCTGGGAGAGCCAGGAAGGTGAGAGGAAATTTGAGTCCCTGACCTTAAAGAGATAGCACAACAAACAGCCCCATGGAGATGGAGCATAGAAAGCAGTTTTAAAAACACAGGGGGTATACAAGAGGGAAATTTATTTACTAATCTCAGAGCCTGAGCTGGAGGGGAGGGACTTCTCCAGGAACAACAGAGCTGGCAGCTACCATTTCCCTCCTCTGCCCCACAGCCTAGATACACAGATACCTGTGGGAAACAGTGCAGCACCAACGCTAGTTTGCCAGTTTGCTAACAGGTCACCTTGCCCCTGCATTCTCCTGCAGACATGCCCTTTTCAGCCCTGCCTTATCTCAGATTTCCTCCCATAGCAGCCCCACACAAACCTTGCTAACACTGAACACCCTGCCCCTAAGTTCTCCTGCAAATTTGCCACTTCCAGTCTGCCCTTGATCAGTGCCCATCCAAAATGGTACCACAAGCCTGGCAGTATGCAAGTCATCCCAAAAAGGGCCAGTGCCACTCCAAAGTGACTCCTGCTCTGGGGAGAGAGGAAGATAATCCCACACATACTAGTCCCATTTTAGCCCCAACAGTGGGCTGGGGGCAAACATCTGGTCTGACTGCAGGCCCTGCCCACAAAGCTTCTCAGGGAAAGTGTCCTGCAGTTTGGTGTTAACACATCTCTGAGAAATTCCTGATCTGACCCAACTCGAGCCCAAGTCAACACCACATTGGCCCCCTAACTGCATAGGGACCAAACCCAGGCAAAGAGAACTAAGGCAATGAAGGCAAAAGCAGCTCAGCCATAATAGTAAGGTGCATACAATGAACATAGGAGATATCCTTTATGCATCAGGTTCTAATAAACAGGGGACATTGCACTGCAGGGCTCAATAGGACCTCTTCTTCATAAGGCCTCTACTTTCTGGAGCAGGACACATAGCTTCCTTTCCTAACACATAAAAACAGACACAAAGAGGTAGACAAAATGAGGAGACAGAGGATTATGTCCCAAATGAAAAAAAGGGACAAAATCACAGCAAGACACCTAAATGAAATGGAGAGAAGTAATATGTCTGAAATAGAATTTAAATTAATGGTCATAAAGATATTTATTGGCTTGAAAAAAGTGTCGAGGACATCAGTGAGACCCTTAACAAAGGGATAGAAAATATAAAAATGAACCAATCAGGGATGAAGAACTCAATATCTGAAATTAAAAATACACTAGATGGGGGCACCTGGGTGGCTCAGTCGTTCAAGCATCTGCCTTTGGCTCAGGTCATGATCCCAGAGTACTGGGATTGAGTCCCACATCCAGGTCCCTGCTCAGCGGGGAGCCTGCTTCTCTCTCTCCCTCTGCCTCTCCTTCCTCTCCCCTTTCCTGCTCTCTCACTCTCTCTCCTCTCAAATAAATAAATAAATAAATAATTTTAAAATACACTAGATGGAATAAATAATAGACTATAGGAAGGAGAAGAATGGATCAGTAACCTGGAGAAAAGAGAAATGTAAAGTGATCAAGTGAATGAGAGGAAAAATAATAATAATAAATTAAAATAGACTTAGGAAATTCAGCAACACCTAAAAGAGTAATCACATTTGCATTATGGGATCCCAGAAAGAGAAAAGGTGGCAGAAATTTATTTGAAGAAATAATGATAGAAAACTTCCTGAATCTAGGGAAGGAAACAAAAATCCATATCCAAGAGGTACAAGCAACCCCCACAAAAATCTATCTGAGAAGGTCTACACCAAGAGACATGGTGATTAAAATGGCAAAAAAAAAAAAAAAAAGAGTAATGAACAGAATTTTAAAAGAAGCAAGAGAAAACAGTTATATACAAGGGAAACCCTATAAAATTATCAGTTGCTATTCAGCAGAAACTTTGCATGCCAGAAGAGAGGGGAACGATAGAGTCAAAATACTGAAAAAAAAAAAAAAAAGGTTGTGACCACACTCTATCCAGTAAGCCTATCATTCAGAAGGAAAGACAAAGAGTTTCCCAGATAAACAGAAGTTAAAGGAATTCATGGTCACTAAACCAGTTCTACAAGAAATGTTAAAGGGGACTCTGAGTGGGAAGGAAAAACCATAAGTAGGAGTAAGAAAAGTAGGAAGCACAAAAGCAGTAAAAATAAGTATATCTATAAAAATGAGTGAAGAGAGGAGGGCATGTGATGTAATGAGCACCGGGTAGTATATAAGATTGATGAATTACTGCCCCTACTTCTGAAACTAATAATACTTTATATGTTAATTAATTGAAATTAAATTTTAAAAATAAAATTTAAAAAATGAGTCAAGGGATTCACAAAATAAAAGGATGTAAAGGATGATATGATGTACCTAAAATTTAAAGAGAGTAAATAATGGGTTCAATCTTAAGCAACCATCAAATTAATATAGACTGCTGTATGCAGAGAATGCTATATACAAACATAATGGTAACCATGAATCAAAAACCAGTAATACAGCTGCATAAAATAAAAAGGAATCCAAATATATCACTAAAGAAAGCCAGCAAATCATGAAAGAAGAGAGCAAAAGAAGACAGGAACAGGAAACAGGAACAGAGAAGAATTACAAAAACAACCATTAAACAAGTAACAAAATGGAAATGAGTACATAGCTATCAATAATTATTTTGAATGTAAATGGACTAAATGCTCCAATCAAAAGATACAGGGATGGGTGGCTCAGTCAGTTGAGTATCCAACTCAATATTGGCTCAGGTCATGGTCTAGTGGTTGGGATGGGGTCCCGTGTCAGGCTCTTTGCTCAGGAGGGAGTCTGCTTAAGGATTCTCTTCCTCTCCTCCTCCCCCCATTAACACACACACTCTCTCTCTAATAAATATTTTTTTAAAAAAAGATGTTGAGTGACAGAATGGATAAAAAAGCAAGACCCTTCTATATGCTACCTACAAGAGACTCATTTCAGACCTAAAGACACATGCAAATCAAAAGTGAAAAGATAGAAAAGCAATTATTATGAAAATTGAAGTGAAAAGAAAGCCACAGTAACAATACTTATATTAGACAAAATTTTAAAACAAAGAGTGTAATAAGACACAAAGAAGGACAAAATATAATCATAAAGGAATAATCCAACAAGAAGATATAACAATTCTAAATATGTATGCAACCAACATGGGAGCATTCAAATACATAAATCAGCTAATAACAAACACAAAGGAAGTAATCGATAGTAATACAATAATAGTAAGAGACTGTAACACTTCACTTACATCAATGGATAAATCCTCCAAACAGAAAATCAACAAGGAAACAGTGGCTTTGAATGGCACATTGGATCAGATGGATCCAACAGATATATTCAGAATATTCCATCCTAAAACAGCAGAATACACATTCTTTTCAAGTGCAATTAGAACATTGTCCAGAATATATTATATATTAGAATGAAACAAATCTCAACAATTTCAAAAAGATCAAAGTCCTATCATTCATCTTTCATCTCTTCTGATTACAATGCTAGGAAACCAGAAATTAACCACAAGAAAGGTCTGGAAAGAACACAAATAAATGGAGATTAATTAACATGCTACTTAACAACAAATGGGTCAACTAAGAAATCAAAAAGGTAATTAAAAAATACATAGAGACATATGAAAATGAAAACAAAATGATCCAAAATCTTTGAGATGCAGCATAAGCTGTTCTAAGAGGAAAGTCTATAGCAATAAAGGCCTACCTCAAGAAGCAAGAAAAATATCAAATAAACAACCTAACTTTACACTTAAAGGAGCTAAAAAAAGAAAACAAACAAAACTCTAAACCAGTAGAAGTAAGAAAACAATAAAGATTAGAGCAGGAAAAAAAAAATGAAATAGGAACTAAAAGAACCATAGAACAGATCAGTGAAACGAGGAGCTGATTCTTTGGAAATATCAACAAAACTGATAAAACTTTATCCAGACAAAGAAAAAAAATGAGGACTCGAATAACAAAATCAGAAATTAAAGAGGAGAAATAACAACTGACATCACAGAAATACAAACGTTTATGAGAATATTATGAAAAATTATCACCAACAAATTGGACAACATATAAGAAATGGATAAATTCCCAGAAACATATAATCTCCCAAAACGGAATTAGGAAGAAATAGAAAATTTGAAAAGATGGAGAGCCAATGAAATTGAATCAATAATTTTAAAAAAAGAACCTCCCAACAAACAAAAGTTCAGGACCAGGGGCACCTGGGTGACTCCTTTGGTTAAGTGCCTGCCTTTGGCTCAGGTCATGACCTTGGAGTCCTGGGATTGAGCCCTACTTCTGGGGAGTCTGCTTCTCCCTCTTCCTCTGTCCCTCCTCCCACTCATTTTCTCTCTCTCTCTCAAATAAATAAATAAAATCTTTAAAAAAAATTGTTCAGGACTAGACAACTTCACAGAGGAACTCTACCAAATATTTATTATTTACTTATTTATTTATTTTTGGAGATAATGGTTATGTTTATTATCTTAATTATGGTAATGGTTTCAGGGATGTACACATATGTCCAAACTCATCAAGTTGTATACATTAAATAAGTAAAAATTTTTGTATATCAGTTATACCTCGATAAAGGCTTAAGAAAATTAAATTAAGTAAACTGGATCTCCCATTTGGCCTCAGCTCAGATGGTCCACTCTTTAGCTCTCCTTGTCCTGGCCCACTTCTCAGTCACTTCTATATCCACCTATGTCATACTGAAACCAAGAGTAAATTGGGAAATTAAAACTTGAGAGATTGAAATTCCCAGAATCCAAACAGAAAAACCCAGAAAAGGGAAATTGGAGCATGTACCTGATCAACTCTCATTTTTCTCACCTCTACCTCTTCCACAACTCCCCTTAAGTTTTGCTTTGAAAACATTTCCCCTAGCCTTGCCCTCCTACCAGCAAGTAACAAGAGTTGTATTTTTCTCTATCTTGATGAAAATGTTAAAATATGACAGAATTCTATGCTCAGGGGTCTTTCATATTTAGTTATTAGATATTTTATAGCAAGTGAAAAATTTTGTAAAAATGGTTTTACCTAGATCTCAAGATTTACTTGAAAATCTCATTTTGTTTTTGTTTTAAAGAAGAGTTAATACTTATTCTTCTCAAACTATTTCAAAAAAAAAGTAGAAGAGGAAGGAAAGCTTTCAAATTCATTCTATGAGGCCAGCATTACCCTGATAACCAAATCAGATAAAGACACACACACACACACACACACACAAAAGTGAGAGAGAGAGAGAGAGAGAGAGAGGGAGAGAGAGAGAAGAGAGAAAGAATGAGAACTACAGGTCAATATTTCTGATGAACATAGCTGCAAAAATCCTCAAGAAACAAACAAAAAAATCCTTAACAAAATGTTAGCAAACTGAATCTAACAATGTATTTTAAAAAATCATTCACCACAATCAAGTGGGATTTATTCCCAGGAGGCAAGAGTGGTTCAATATTCACAACTCAGTCAATGTGATATGTCACATCAATAAAAGAAAGTATAAAAATCATATGATCATTTCAATAGATATAGAAAAATCATTTGACAAAGTACAAAATCCACTAATAATAAAAACCCTCGGCAAAGTAGGTGTAGAGGAAACATATCCCAACATAACAAAGTCCTTACATGAAAAACCCACAGCTAACATCATCCTCAATGGACTGAAGCAAGACAAAAATATCCAAACTCACTACTTTTATTCAACATAGTGCTAGAAGTCCTAGCCACAGCAATCAGACAACAAAAAGAAATAAAATTAGTAAGGAAGAAGTAAAACTTTTACTATCTTCATATGACATAATACTGTATATAGAAAATTATAAAGAATCCACCAAAAAACTACTAGAACTGATGAATGAATTCAGTAAGGTTACAGGATATAAAGTTAATATGCATAAATCCTTTGCATTTCTATACACTAATTAATTATATACTTCATTAAGTAACAGAAAGGGACATTAAGAAAACAATACATTTAGGACTGGGGAAGATGGCGGAGGAGTAGGGGACCCCTTTTTCAGCCGGTCCCCTGAGTGGAGCTGGATAGGTACCAGACCAGCCTAAATAACCACGGAACCAGCCTGAGACGCAGGAAGATACATCCGGATCTCTACAAATGAACATCTCCAGCACTGAGGATTGAGGTACAAAGCGGGGAGCCATGAAACCTCGCATAGATATCGGAAGATAAATGGGAGGGGGAGGGAGCCGCCGCATTCAGGCGCCGGGAAGCGGCAGCCACCTGCACGGGGGAGCGGGCAGACTCATGGACGGCACCCGCGAGAGAGCAGACTGAGACCGTGAGCCAGGATTGCGCCCACCAGGCATCTCGGGGAACACCAGAATCCCGGTGCGCTCACGGGATCCAGACTGAGACCAGGAGCTCCCGGAGCGTGCACGGGGCGGCTGGCGGGCCACCTGCATGGGGGAGCGGGCGGACTCGCAGTCGGCACTGGTGAAACAGCAGACTGAGACCCTGAACCGGGTGCGCTCGCCACCAGGCTTCTCACGGAACTCCAGAATCCCGGTGTGCTTACCGGGCATAGACTGAGACCGGGAGATCCAGGAGCATGCGGGGAGGCTGGCAGCGTTAGAAACACAAAGGACAGAGACGCGCCGGCCCTGGAAGTGAGGGCTGGGACGCTGGGTGTGGGGCACACATCCCGGGACGCTGCAGGCTTGAGCAGCACCAAGAGTAACGGAGTTAAAGTGGCCAGAACATCAGTGGAGAACGGGCCGCAATCCCTCTGTTCTGTGACAATGCAGTCTCTGCTGCTCTGACTCTCAGAAGAGGAATAGCCGACCGCCAGGGAAAGCCGCCAGAAAACAAAAGCCTGGAAATACCGGCTCACAGTGTGCCCATCCCCATCCCCCCTCGCAGGGGACACGGAGACTCTACCCAAACAGGGTTGCCTGAGTATCAGCGCAGCAGGCCCCTCCCCCAGAACACAGAAGGCAGGCTGAAAAATCAAGAAGCCCACAACCCGGGGCGCCTGGGTGGGGCAGTCATTGAGCGCCTGTCTCCGGCTTACAGCGTGATCCCGGCATTCCGGAAAGGAGTCCCTCATCGGGCTCCTCCGCTGGCAGCCTGCTTCTTCCTCTCCCACTCCCCTGCTTCTGCTTCTGTTCTTGCTGACTGTCTCTCTCTCTCAGATAAATAAATAAAATCTTTAAAGAAGAAGCCCACATCCCTAAGATCCCTATAAAACAAGGGGCACAGCCTGGGACCCAGTCAATAATTTGGGCTCTGGACAACCCTGCAACCTCTCCTCATCAGAATGACAAGAAGGAGAAGCCCCCCCCCCCCCCAGCAAAGAAAAGACAGTGAGTCTGTGGCCTCTGCCACAGAAATAATGGATATGGATATAACCAAATTATCAGAAATGGAATTCAGAGTAACGATGGTCAAAATGATGAGTAGAATTGAAAAAAGTATTAACGAAAAGGTTACTGAGAATATAGAATCCCTAAGGACAGAAATGAGAGCGAATCAGACAGAAATTAAAAATTCTATGAGCCAAATGCAGGCAAAACTAGAGGCTCTGACGGCCAGGGTCACATAAGCAGAGGAATGGGTTAGTGAATTGGAGGATGGGTTAATAGAGGAAAAAACCAAAATAGAAGCTGCTCTTAAAAAAATCCAAGCCCACGAATGTAGGTTATGGGAGATTACTGACTCAACGAAACGATCCAATGTTAGAATCATCAGCATCCCTGAGGGGGGTGGAGAAAAAACAGAGGTCTAGAAGAGATATTTGAACAAATTGTAGCTGAAAACTTCCCTAATCTAGCAAGGGAAACAAACATTCGTGTCCAAGAGGCAGAGAGGACCCCTCCCAAGCTCAACCACGACAAACCTATGCCACGTCACGTCATAGTGCAATTCGCAAATATTAGATCCAAGGATACAATATTGAAAGCGGCCAGGGCAAAGAAATTTCTCACGTACCAAGGCAAAGGCATCAGAATTACGTCAGACCTGTCTACACAGACCTGGAATGAGAGAAAGGGTTGGGGGAGCATTTTTAAAGCTCTTTCAGAGAAAAACATGCAGCCAAGGATCCTTTATCCAGCAAGGCTGTCATTCAGAATTGATGGAGAAATAAAGACATTTCAGAATCGACAGTCACTAGCCAATTTCGTAACCACGAAACCAGCCCTACAGGAAATATTAAGGGGGGGGTTCTATAAAAGTAAAAAGGCCCCAAGAGTGATACAGAACAGAAAGTCACAGCCAATACAAACAAAGACTTTACTGGCAACATAGCATCATTAAAATCATATCTCTCAATAATCAGTCTTAATGTGAATGGATTGAACCTTCCCATAAACGCCACAGAGTTGCAGATTGGATAAAAAGAAATGACCCATCCATTTGCTGTCTACAAAAGACTCATTTCGAACCCAATGATGCATTCAGACTGAGAGTAAGGGGATGGAGTACCATCTTTCACGCAAATGGACCTCAAAAGAAAGCTGGGGTAGCAATTCTCATATCAGATAGATTGGATTTTAAACTACAGACTATAGTTAGAGACACAGAAGGGCACTATATTATTCTTAAAGGAAGTATTCAACAAGTGGATGTGACAATTATAAATATATATGCTCCCAACAGGGGAGCAGCAAGATACACAAGCCAACTCTTAACCAGAATAAAGAGACATATAGATAAAAATACATTAATAGTAGGGGACCTCAACACCCCACTATCAGAAATAGACAGAACACCCTGGCAAAAACTAAGCAAAGAATCAAAGGCTTGGATGCCATACTCGACGAGTTGGACCTCATAGATATATATAGAATACTACACCCAAGAAACAAAGAATACTCATTCTATTCTAATGCCCATGGAACATTCTCAAGAATAGACCATGTTCTGGGACACAAAACAGGTCTCAACCGATACCAAAAGATTGAAATTATCCCCTGCATATTCTCAGACCACAACGCTCTGAAATTGGAACTCAACCACAAGGAAAAATTTGGAAGAAACTCAAACACTTGGAGACTAAGAACCATCCTGCTCAGGAATGACTCGATAAACCAGGAAATAAAAAATCAAATTAAACAATTTATGGAGACCAATGAGAATGAAAATACAACAGTCCAAAACCTATGGGATACTGCAAAGGCAGTCCTAAGGAGGAAATACATAGCCATCCAAGCTTCACTCAAAAGAATAGAAAAATCTAAAATGCAGTTTTTATATTCTCACCTCAAGAAGCTGGAACAGCAACAGAGGGACAGGCCTAATCCACGCACGAGGAAGCAGTTGACCAAAATTAAAGCTGAAATCAATCAAGCAGAAACCAGAAGTACAGTAGAGCAGATCAACAGGACTAGAAGCTGGTTCTTGGAGAGAATCAATAAAATTGACAGACCACTGGCAAGACTTATCCAAAAGAAAAGAGAAAGGACCCAGATTATTAAAATTATGAATGAAAAAGGAGAGGTCACGACAAACACCATTGAAATTGGAAGGATTATTAGAAATTTTTATCAACAGCTATATGCCAATAAACTAAGCAGTCTGGAAGAGATGGAATCCTTCCTGGAAACCTATAAACTACCAAGATTGAAACAGGAAGAAATTGATTTCTTAAACAGGTCAATTAATTATGAAGAAATTGAGTCAGTGATAAACAACCTTCCAAATAACAAAACTCCAGGCCCGGACGGTTTTCCTGGGGAATTCTACCAAACATTCAAAGAAGAAATAATACCTATTCTCCTAAAGCTATTTCAAAAAATAGAAACAGAAGGAAAGCTACCAAACTCATTCTATGAGGCCAATATTACCTTGATCCCCAAACCAGGCAAAGACCCCCTCAAAAAGGAGAAATACAGACCTATTTCACTAATGAATATGGACTCCAAAATCCTCAACACAATCCTGGCTAATAGAATCCAACAATACATTAAAAGGATTATCCATCATGACCAAGTGGGATTCATCCCTGGGATGCAGGGGTGGTACAACATTCGCAAATCTATCACTGTCTTAAATTTTATCTAGAAACAAAAATTCAGAAATCATATGATTCTCTCAATAGATGCAGAAAAAACATTTGACAAAATACAGCATCCTTTCCTGATTAAAACCCTTCAGAGTGTAGGAATAGATGGCACATTTCTCAAGATCATAAAACCCATCTATGAAAAACCTACAGCAAATATTATTCTCAATGGGGAAAAGCTGGAAGCCTTTCCCTTAAGATCAGGAACACGACAAGGATGCCCACTCTCGCCACGATTATTCAACATAGTACTAGAAGTCCTCGCAACAGCAATCAGGCAACAAAAAGGTATAAAAGGTATCCAAATCGGCAAAGAAGCAGTCAAACTGTCTCTCTTCACAGATGACATGATATCTATATGGAAAATCCAAAAAAATCTACTCCCAAACTATTAGAAGTTATAGAGCAATTCAATAATGTGGCAGGATATAAAATCAATGCTCAGAAACCAGTTGCATTTCTATACATGAATAATGAGACTGAAGAAAGAGAAATTAGGGAATCCATCCCATTTATAATAGCACCAAAGACCATACGTTACCTTGGAATTAACTTAGCCAGAGACGTAAAGGATCTATATTCTAGAAACTATAAATCACTCTTGAAAGACATTGAGGAAGAACCAAAAAGATGGAAAAATATTCCATGCTCATGGATCGGAAGAATTAACATTGTTAAAATGTCCATGCTACCCAGAGCAATCTACACTTTCAATGCTATCCCTATCAAAGTACCGATAAATTTTTTTAAGGAACTGGAACAAATAAAATAGTCCTTAAGTTTGTATGGAACCAGAAAAGGCCCTGAATTGCCAAGGAACTGTTGAAAAGGAAAAACAAAGCTGGGGGCATCACAATGCCGGATTTCGAGCTCTACTACAAAGCTGTGATTACAAAGACAGCATGGTACTGGCACAAAAACAGACACATAGACCAATGGAACTGAAGAGAGAACCCAGAAATGGACCCTCGGCTCTTCAGGAAAATAATCTTTGATAAAGCAGGAAAAAACATCCAGTGGAAAAAAGACAGTCTCTTCAATAAATGGTGCTGGGAAAATTGGACAGCTACATGCAAAAGAATGAAACTTGACCACTCTCTCACACCATACACAAAGATAAACTCCAAATGGATGAAAGCACTCGATGCGAGACAGGAATCCATCAAAATCCTAGAGGAGAACATAGGCAACAACCTCTACGACATCGGCCAAAACAAACTTTTTCATGACACATCTCCAAAGGCAAGAGAAACAAATGATAAAATGAACATGTGGGACTACATCAAGATAAAAAGCTTCTGCACAGCCAAGGAAACAATAAAAAAAACTAGGAGGCAGCCCACGGAATGGGAGAATATATTCGCAAATGATGCTACAGATAAAAGACTGGTATCCAAGATCTACAAAGAACTTCTCAAACTCAATATGTGAGAAACAAATAAACAAATCATAAAATGGGCAGAAGATATGAACAGACACGTTTTCAATGATGACATACAAATGGCCAACAGACACATGAAAAAATGTTCAAAATCATTAGCCATCATGGAAATTCAAATCAAAACTACAATAAGATACCACCTTACGCCAGTTAGAATGGCAGAAATTAACAAGGCAGGAAACAGCAATTGCTGGAGAGGATGTGGAGAAAGGGGATCCCTCCTACATTTTTGGTGGGAATGCAGGTTGGTGCAGCCACTCTGGAAAACAGTGTGGAGGTCCCTTAAAAAGTTAAAAATTGAGCTTCCCTATGACCCAGCCATTGCAATACTGGGTATTTACCCCAAAGATACAGATGTAGTGAAGAGCAGGGCCATATGCACCCCAATGTTCATAGCAGCATTGTCCACAATAGCTAAATCGTGGAAGGAACCGAGATGCCCTTCAACAGATGACTAGATTAAGAAGTTGTGGTCCATATATACAATGGAATATTACTCAGCTATCAGAAAGAACGAGTTCTCAACATTTGCTGCAACATGGACGGCACTGGAGGAGATAATGCTAAGTGAAATAAGTCAAGCAGAGAAAGACAATTATCATATGATGTCTCTCATCTAGGGAACATAAGAACTAAGAAGATTGGTAGGGGAAGAAAGGGATAAAGAAAGGGGGGGTAATCAGAAGGGGGAATGAAGCATGAGAGACTATGGACTCTGAGAAACAAACTGAGGGCTTCAGAGGGGAGGGGGGTAGGGAATTGGGATAGACTGGTGATGGGTAGTAAGGAGGGCACGTATTGCATAGTGCACTGGGTGTTATATGCAACTAATGAATCATTGAACTTTACATCAGAAACCAGGGATGTACTGTATGGTGACTAACATAATATAATAAAAAAACATTAAAAAAAACAATACATTTACAATTACATCAGAAATAATAGAATACCTCGGAATAAACTAAACCAAGAAGATAAAAGTTTTGTATTCTGAAACTATAAAACATTGATGAAAGAAATTGAAGATGACACAAATAGAAAGATATTCTATGCCAATGGAATTCTATGCAACTGTAATAACAAATATAATTAAAATGTCCATACTTTGAAAGCCATCTACAGATTTATTGCAATCCCTACCAAAACACCAATAGCATTTGGGGTGCCTGGGTGGCCCAGTTGGCTAAGTGACCAACTCTTGATTTTGGTTCAAGTCATGGTCTTAGGTCATGAGATTGAGCCCGAGGTCAGGCTCTGCACTGAGTGTAGAACCTGCTTAAGAGTCACTCTCCCTTACTTTACCTCTCCCTGCTCACATTCTTTCTCTCTCTCTCTCTCTAAAGAAAAAAAAAAATACCAACAGCATTTTTCACAGAACTAGAATAATACTAAAATTTGTATGGAACCATAAAAGACCCCGAATAGCCAAAGCAATCTTGAAAAAGAAAAACAAAACTATAACCACTGGAGATTTTGATTCCTTCTGTGTGAGATGGTGCCTGGGAATCTGTTTTTGTGAGTAGAGCTTCAAGTGATTCTTAAGGATCAGGCAGGTTTGGGAAATATTGGTTTGGTAGTTAACAACAGGGCTTTGGAAGCAGATGGATCTGGGTTCTAGACACATTTCATTTAATTGCCAGCTGTGTGTTTTGGAGCACATAAATAACTTCCTTAAGTGTTAGTTTCCTCTAATAGCAATACTTACCTCTTAAAATTATTGAGAGCATTAAAGGAAATACCTATATAAAGAGTGGGGCCCATAATAAATATGCAACATTATCTATTATAATTATGTTCTATTTAACAATAATTAGACAAATATTTGAGCATTTATGGCCAATGATGAAGACTTATTCTTTGCCCTCTAGGTGGAGATGAGATTTTACAGTAAAGGCAGTAAGTTATGTCATCAAGGGGCACTGGCTGGCTCAGTTGGTAGAGCATGTGACTCTTGACCTTGGGGTCCTGAGTTCAAGCCCACATTGAGTATAGAGTGAAAAAAAAGTTATATCATCAAGTAAGTTAAGGGCCATTTTTTTTTTTTTTTAAGAAAAGAAATCACATAGGCAGAATATGCTAGAATTGAGTTATAGGGTGAGTGAGTGGGATGGAGTCATGTGGGAACTAGGAACAATGAAGATTCAAAGGCAGGAAATGATAAAGCTTCTTCACAAAACAGTGAACAATCCTATTGGTCTCTTTCATATGACAAACTTTTAGTAGTGTCAGGAGATAAGGATAGAAAGATTGATGGGTTTTGAGAGAAGATTTGTTTCCACTGAAGATTTTGGACAGGAGAATAATAGTAAGAATATAGTGTACTTTAACCATCTTAAAAAGGTACAAATTAACCTGGCAATAGTGTGAATGTAAGAATTAATTCTGGAGAAAAATTAGGAGTTTATTTCAATAGTAATAGTGATTCAGTAGTAAATTAGGGTTAATAACAATGGGAATCTACCTCTCAAAACAAAATGCAGATGCTTAAAATACATCTGAAGAGCACTTGGGTAGCTCAGTCAGTTAAGTGTCTGCCTTAGGCTCAAGTCATGATTCAGGGGTCCTGGGATCGAGTCCTGCATCAGGCTCCCTGCTCAGGGGGAGTCTGCTTCTCCCTCTACCCCTCCTCTCTGCTCCTGAGCTCTCTCTCTCTTTCATGTACTCTCTCTCCTTCTCAAATAAATAAATAAAATCTTTAAAAAAATACATCTGAAAGATGCTGTGTTTAACTCCTATAGTCTAGGTAAATAAAGAAAAATATGCACATATTAAAGATTTTCCATGTGATCCATTAAAAAGAAATAAAACAAAAACAAAAGTGGAACTATCACAATCCAAGATTTAAAAATATATCACAAAGCTATAGTAATCAAAACAGTATGGCACTGGCAAAAAATAGACACAGATCAATGGAACAGAGAGTCTAGA
Organism: Ursus arctos; assembly: GCF_023065955.2. Classification (NCBI taxonomy): domain Eukaryota; kingdom Metazoa; phylum Chordata; class Mammalia; order Carnivora; family Ursidae; genus Ursus; species Ursus arctos. The sequence goes on from NW_026622952.1 coordinate 4,756,324, forward strand.
AATAAACCCATGATAATACGGTCAATTAATCTTCAACAAAGAAGGCAAGAATATGCAATGGGAAAAAGTCTATTCAACAACTGGTGTTAGAAGAACAGAACAGCTGCATGCAAAAAAATGACATCCAAAGTACAGAAATATATAAAGAACTTATACAACTCAACACCATAAAAACAAATAATCCAATTAGAGAATGTGCAGAAGACACGAACATTTAACCAAAGAAGATATTTATCCAAAGAAGATATCCAGATGATGAAGAGATGCATGAAAAGATTCTCAACATCACTCATCATCAGGGAAATGCAAATCAAAACCATGATGAGATATCACCTCACACATGTGAGAATGGCTAAAATAAAAAACACAAGAAACAAGTATTTATGAGGATATGGAGAAAAAGGCATGCTTGTGCACTGGTGGTGGGAATGTAAACTAGTGTAGCCAGAATACAAAAGCACTAATTTGAAAAGATACATGTTCCCTATGTTTATTGCAGCATTATTTACAATAGCTAAATATTGGAAGGAGCCCAAGTGTCCATCAATAAATGAGTGGATAATGAAGATGTTGTATATTTTATATACTGGAAGACTACTCAACCATAAAAAGAAAATCATGCCATTTGCAAAAACATGGATTAGAGAGTATAATTCTAAGTAAACAAGTCAGAGAAAGGCAATACCAGATCATTTCACCATATGTGGAATTTAAGAAACAAAACAAAGAAAAAAAGAGGCAAACCAAAAAAATAGACTCTTAACTATAGAGAAAAGACTGATGGTTACCAGAGGCAGATAGGTGAAATAGGTGAATACACACACACACACACACACACACACACACACACACACACACACACAGCTAACATAATACTCAATGATGAGTTAAAATTTTTTCTTTAAGAACTGGAACAAAACAAAGATGACTGTTTTCATGACTTCTGTTCAACTTGGGATTGGAAATTCTATCCAGAGCAATAAAAAGAAATAAAAGCTATCCCAGTTGGAAAGAAAAGAGCAAAATTATCTTTTTCCAGATAACATGATCTTATATGTAGAAACCCATAAATACTACACACAGAGATACACACAATATTAGAACTAATAAAGAAATTCAGCAAAGTTGCAGGATACAAAATCAAGACATAAAAATCAGTTGCATTTCTACACACTAAAGGTGAACATCCTGAAAAGGGATTGAAGTTATCAGTTCCATTTATAATAACATCAACAAGAATAAAATACTTAGGAATAAAGTTAATCAAGGAGATAAAAGACTTGTACACTGGAAACTACAAAACACTGATGAAAATCATTAAAGAAGACACAAGTGGAAAGGTATTCCATATTCAATGATTGGAAGACTTAATATGGTTAGGGTGTCAATACTACTTACTTAAAGCGACTTGTAGATTCAATGCAATCCTTATAAAATCCCTTGGGTTTTGTTTGTTTGTTTGCAGAAATAGGAAAACTTATCCTAAAAATCATTATGGCATCAAAGGACCACAAATAGTTAAAGTGATCTTGAAAAAGAAAAAACTTAGACTCCCACTTACTGATTTCAAATTTACTAAAAAGCTGTGTAATCAATAAAATGTAGTACTGACAAAGGCACCATATAGACCAATGGAAAAGAATAAAGAGCCCAAGGATAAAGTCCTGGATATATGGTCAAATGACTTTCAGTAAGGTTGCCACAGAAATTCAATGGAAGAAAAAAAGTCTATTTAATAAATGGTGCTGGGAAACCTGGATATCCACATAAAAAATAAATGAACATGGACTTTTACCCTACATCATAAACAAAACTAACTATAAATGTATTCTAGACATAAACATAAGTACTAAAACTATAAAATTCCTCAAAACATACTGGGGAAATTTCATGGTATTGGGTTTAACAATGATATCTTGAATATAGCAAAAAACCACAGGCAAAAAGAAAAAATAGATAAATTGGATTTCATCTAAATTTAAAACTTTTATACATCAGAGGATGCTATCAACTATTAAAAGCATCCCATAGATTGGGAGAAAATATTTGCAAATCATACATCTGATTAAAATTAATATTCAGAATATAAAAAGAACTACTAAAATTCTCAAACTCAATTAATTTTTTTTAAATGAACAAAGATTGGGAATAAATATTTCTCTAAGAAGATATGCAAATATCCAATATGCATATAGAGAGATGCTCAACATCACTAGCCATTAAAGAATAAAAATGATAATGAAGTACTACTTCACACCCATTAAAACGGCTATTATAAAAAAATGAAAACAACAAATGTTGGTGAGCATGTGAAGCCATCGTAACCCTTGGCAGAAATGAAAAGTAGTGGAAAAAAAGTATGGGAGTTCCTCAAAAATTAAACAATTGCCATATGATCCAGAAATACTTCTAGGTATATAATCAAAACAATGGAAAACAGTGATCTGAAGAGAGATTCGTACACCAATAGTGGTAGAAACCTTATTTACAATAGCCAAAAGATGAAACAAACCAAATGCCCTTTTATGGATAAAAGGATAAGCAACATATGATATAAACATGCAATGGAATATTATTCAGCCTTAAAAAGGAATGAAATTTTGATACAGCAACAAAATGGATGAATTTGAAAACATTATATCAGGTGAAATAAATCAGACTCAAAAGGATAAATACTGTAGGATTCCACTTGGATTAGGTACCTAGAATATGCAAATTTATAGAGACAGAAAGTAGAATAGTGATTACCAGGGCTGTGGGGAAGGCTCATTGGAGAGTGTTAGTTTAATGTATACAGAGTGTCAGTTTATAATGATTAAAATTTTCTGGAGATGGCTAGTGATGGTCATTGTACAAAAATGTGAATGTATTTGTGTTCCTGAACTGCACACTTGAAAATGATTAAGGGGGTAAATTTTATGCTACATATATTTTACCACAAAATATAGTATGTAATTTATGTATTAGTGTTTTAAAAACTAAGATAGGAGGTACACTCACTAAACTCATATTGTGAGAACAGTATATACTGCTATTCACAGCAGCCAAGGGTATCCTAAAAGATAATATAACTTTTGTTAATATATGGGGAATATACAGTCTAAACAAATTGAATTATTTTCCACAGTTGAAAGGGTGGGGGAAAAGCAGAATATGTATTTAATACACACTATAACATGATTAAATGTAAATAAAATGCAAGATAAGTCAAATCAACCCAGAAGCAGAAATGTTTTGAAAAAAAATTGAAATTCCTTTCTTACAATAAAAAACCTATTTGAAAATAAGAAAGGGGTGTCTACAGGAACACCATTTTAAATCTTATGCACTTTTGGCCGTTAGAATTGATTACACCTGCAGTTTTATTTAGCACAGTCAGTGTGATTTTCCAGACCCAGCCAGGTGACTTTCAACAGTCTGTTTCATTACCATCAGTAGTGTGATATATTAACTTGTGCATATCTTCAGGGCTTTAATCTTTTATGTGAGCATGCAAATAGCTTACGTTTTAGCAACTTGAAACCAATTCCTGTTTTCCATTCTGAAAGAACAGGCAAATAAATACCCTGCCCACATTATAGGGATTTTTTTCATACCTTAGTCTTTTACATTTTTACTCAAGGAAAAACAAATAAAACCAAAGTAGTGGTGTACTCATGATTATCATTATTTCTATTTTCAGTGCTGTCATAGTCCTGTCTCCTGTTGTGGCCGCCACAGTAAGGATGCGTAATAGGATGGCATTTGTCAGGAATTTGTTTCCACCATATTATTTTATGACTCCTTCAGTTTCTCCCTCAGAATCAAGCATTGATATTTTCCACCTTGATCTTCCTCAAATATTGTAATGAGTATATGTGCTTCTTTCTTTAAAGATTTTATTTATTTGTTTGGCAGAGAGAGCGAGAGAGAGAGAGAGAGAGCAGGAACAGAGGGAGGGGCATAGGGAAAGGGAGGAGCAGACACTCAGATGAGCAGGGAGCCCAATGTGGGGTTCAATCTCAGAAATGCAGGATCATGAACTGAGCCAAAGGCAGATGCTTAAAGTACTGAGCCACCCAGGCACCGCTGTGCTTATTTCTTTTGACAGAACATTTTCCTATCAGGTTTTGGGCTTATCATTTCTATTTGAATTTCAAGATCAAGACTTATAAATACAGATCTTGGCAAATCCTTGTTATATTCCTTGTGTACAAGCAGGTTAATAGCATTTACTATTTTTCATACTTAGTCACTAATGTCTGAAAACTGAAACAATATATTTAGGACTCAATATCTTCTGCTATTTCTTTATAAACAGAAAGAATTATAAAATCTCTTGTGACAACGAATTCATTAAAGTCCAAATGAACATTTAGATATGAAGTATTTAATAAACAATGATGCTCTAATTTTCAGAATACCAAAAAAAAATTATTAGAGCACTAACATGCAGCTAGCTTGATAATCTTTTGTTAATAGAAATATATGATATATATGAAGCCAAAGTTTTGCAGCTACCATTTGGATAATGCCTCCCATAATCTCTGCCCAGCACCTGTATCTCCCTACCTTGAAACAGAAACTTTTCCAACATTATATGCATTGCTTCTTTAAAGATGAACAGTAGAATGATTTAAATCTGCTGACATAGATGTCTTATTTGATAAAGCATCACTTTGGTTATGAATACTGTAACAGAGTAGTGACTACCAGATATCCCTCATCTTGTTCACTAACTGTGGCAAATAAAAATGGCATGCATCCTTTTTTCCCTTCAGCTCTTTCAAAAAATGTTTCTTAAAATGTGGAGATAGTTGGAGTTCCATCAATCATCTTCAAAGAACCAAGGAGAGTATTACTGTACAGGATCTATAGCTGAAAATTAGACTGAATCTATATCATTGATGACATGGAACCCCTTAATTTGTCTGGATAAACAATATCCACATATTTTTAACATGATGAGAAAGAATAAACCATCAACTGTTTAAGCCATTCTTAGTGGGTCTTGTCTCGTGCAATTCCTAATTCATATAGTCTGTGTTTGACTAGTTAGAAATAATGGGGTGTTAAAAATTCAAGACGCTTTTGGCAATAATTTGGGAAATATTTTTGAAAATAAATTTCACAAAATTAAAACTTATTACAAAGTTTTAAAAATGAGTTTTTTTGTGAGAATTTGGGGTGACAACTTTTGGATACTTTTTTTACAACCTAATTTTTAAAATAAACATTAGTAAAGATAGGCAGTAATAGGACTTATATGTATGGCAAATACTTCTATAATTATCAGATGAAATAATACATATATATCTTTATTGAAGCATAATTACCATACAATGTTTTATTAGTTTCAGGTGTACAACATATTGATTTGACAGTTCTATAATTTTCAATGCTCACCATAAGTATGAAACCATCTGTCACAACACAATGTTATTACAGTATTATTAAATATATTCCCTGTGCTATACTTTAAAAAGAAGATTTATTTATTTGAACGAGAGAAAGGGAGAGTGAGTGCACGAGTTGGGGGAGTGGCAGAGGGAGAGAATCCTTAAGCAGATTCCCTGCTGAGCATGGAGCCCAATGTGAGGCTACATCTCACACCCATGAGATCATAACCTGAGCTGAAACCAAGAGTCCGACATTCAATAGACTGAGCCATTCAGGCGCCCCTCACCCCATGCTGTACTTTATCTCCATGACACTTATTTTATAACTGGAAGTTCGTATCTCTTAATCTACTTTATCTATTTCACACATTCCCCCAAACCACCTCCACTCTGGCAACCACCACCAATTTGTTCCCTGTATTTAAGAGTCTGTGACCAGGGGACACATGAAAAGATGCCCAGCATCACTAATCATCAGGGAAATGCAAATCAAAACCACAATGAGATATCATCTCACAGTTGTCAGAATGAGTAGTATCAAAAAGATAAGAAATAACAAGTGTTGGCAAGAATGTGGAGAAAAGGGAACCTTCATGCACTGATAATAGGAATAAACTGGTGCAGTCACTGTGGAAAACAGTATGGATGTTCCTCAAAAAGTTAAAAATAGAAATACCATATCACCAAGAAATTCTACTATTGGGAATGCAAGTTGGTACAGCCACTCTGGAAAACAGTGTGGAGGTCCCTTAAAAAGTTAAAAATTGAGCTACCCTATGACCCAGCCATTTCAATACTGGGTATTTACTCCAAAGATACAGATATAGTGAAGAGAAGGGCCATATGCACCCCAATGTTCATAGCAGCATTGTCCACAATAGCTAAATCATGGAAGGAGCCGAGATGCCCTTCAACAGATGACTGGATTAAGAAGTTGTGGTCCATATATACAATGGAATATTACTCAGCTATCAGAAAGAACGAGTTCTGAACATTTGCTGCAACATGGATGGCACTGGAGGAGATAATGCTAAGTGAAATAAGTCAAGCAGAGAAAGACAATTATCATATGATGTCTCTCATCTAGGGAACATAAGAACTAGGAAGGTTGGTAGGGGAAGAAAGGGATAAAGAAAGGGTGGGTAATCAGAAGGGGGAATGAAGCATGAGAGACTATGGACTCTGAGAAACAAACTGAGGGCTTCAGAGAGGAGGGGGGTGGGGGAATGGGATAGACTGGTGATGGGTAGTAAGGAGGGCACGTATTGCATGGTGCACTGGGTGTTATATGCAACTAATGAATCATCGGACTTTACATCAGAAACCAGGGATGTACTGTATGGTGACTAACATAATATAATAAAAAAAACATTAAAATATTAAAAAAAAGAAATTCTACTATTGGATATTTACCCAAACAAAATGCAAACACAATGAAAACACTAATTCAAAAAGATATATGCATCCCTATGTTTATTGCAGCATTATTTATAATAGTCAAGATGTGGAAACAACTCTAGCGTTTATCCATGGATGAACAAATAAAGAAGATGTGAGATTATATACAGAGAGAAAGAGAGGGAGAGAGAATAGAATATTAGTCATCCATAAAAGAGAATGAGATCTTGCCATTGGTGACAACATGGATGGACCTAGAGGGTATTATATTAAGTGAAATAAGTCAGGCAGAGAAAGACAAATACCATATGATTTTACTGATATATGGAATCTAGAAAACTAAATGAATGAACAAACAGCAGAAGCAGACCCATAAGTACAAAGAACAAACTGATGTTTGCCAGAGCAGGGTAGAGAGATGGTCAAATGGGTGAAGGACAGTGAAAGAAACATGAATGGTGATAGATGGTAGCTACTCCTGTTGTAAGCATAGCTTAATGTATAGACTGCAAATCACTGTTATACACCTGAAACTAATGTAATGTTGTATGTCAATGATACATCAATAAAAATTCAAGAACTATATATATAATATGGTTAGTATATAAGTATCCTATATTTGTCTATATGGGCATATAAATAAAGAATTGTTGGAAGATTCATGAAAATGGATAATAGTTACATCTCAGATATGTGCCTTTGATTTTTGCTTCAATTATTATTTTCATCACAAAAATGAATGTACATTATTTTAACAGCTATTTTAAAGTATTTGTAGGGAAAGATAATTCATGGCATTAGTACAATCTATGTACTATTAGACAAGTTAATAAAATACAGTGAATGAACAGTATGATTTTCAATTCAGTGAATATACATAATGTCCATGAAAAAGGTATGAAATAGCCAATAAAATGTTCATAGCAAAATAATCTGTGTGAATGCATATTTAAACATTTTTCCTTAAAGTTTTTTTTATTTTTGAAAGCAAATGTACAATCAAATTGTGAGAAAAATATTAAACATGCATTTGAAAATAGAGTATAAAATATTAGGAATAAAATAAATATTAGGAATTTATTTGGGAATGAAAGGCCACGTACCTTATTAGCACCACAAACAGTTCCTTCTTTTACCCACATCATTTCGCCATCTCTAAAATTATGTGGAAAATCCAAAGCAACACAGAGGCGTCCAGTTATATTGGCATAAATAACAGTGGCATTCGGAATCTTAATTATTTCTTCCCTTTTATATTGACATATTAATTTTCCACACAGCAGATCCCTATAATTTATGAATAAATGAAATCATTAGATTTCAATAAAAAGAAATATTAGAATATCATTTATGAAGCAAAAAGATTTAGGTAAAGCATTTAAGGCTTGCAAAAACATGCATGAATTAATTGTAAAATAACAAGAAGTATAAAGGCTTTGCTTGCATTGCTAAAAATAACTGAATATTTTAATAATTTTTAACTACTTCCCAGTTAACCTGATCACTTTTTTGGTAATAATTCCTTCACTCTTTTTTTGATTTGTAAAGATAAGCAATTCCAAGATTATTCTATTTTTAAAAATTAGTGAAGTTGGTAAAGTTTATCTAATTACCAGTCTTATTGGATTTTCTTTTCAATTGTTCAAACATAATACCTACTCTCAGAATTATGGGTTCCAAATAGACAAGACATTGAAACCCACATTCAAAAAGCATTATACACAATAAATATTAAAATAAAACCATGAAAGATACATCATATAGTGCTGTGAAATACAGAAAAAGTGATAAAAGTAATGAAAACAGAAAAAAGCATTAAAAGCAAAAGAGCAATAATAAAATTTAAGATTGACTTCCCAAGAAAAACAATGACCAGAAGATTATTGAATGACAGTTTAAAAAAAGAAGCAAATTGTCTTCCCACTCTATATGCAGAAAAAATATCTTTCAAAATGAAACATGGCATTTTCAGACAATAATTAAGAAAATTTGTCACCAGCAGTCCTGAACTAAAGAAAATATAAACCAAGTTCTTCACACTGAAAGGAACTTATCCTAGATGGAAGCTTACAGAAGTACAAAATGTATATAACTCTATCAGATTGAGGAAGTCCCTTTTTATTCCTAGTTAGATGACAATATTTATCATGGATCAGTACTAGATTTTGTGATAAGTTAGAAACAGAACCAAGAACATTGTGCTAATAAATCTAAATGAGGGGGCTATGGGATAAAGAGAGAAGATATATTTAAATTATCTACCCCCAAAACAAATATAGAACTGGGCAAATTTGTCAAAACAACCATTTCAGGGCTATAGAAACTGATCAAAACAAACAAAAAAGTGAGACTCATTTATGAAAAGCTGCCATAAAATCAAGTAAGAATAGTGGGAGGTGTGTTCTTTTTTGCTGAGTCTGCTCCTATGCCCTCTCCCAAATCAGTTGATGCTATTTTACCAGGGCAGGGCTGGTCATGGAAACCTTTAAATTAAATGTCAGAGGAGTGGTTCTAGACTTGGTGAAGAGGACAAATAATCTCACCCATCAATACTTTGAATAAAAGTAGTAATAAGGTTAGGAAAAGAATGTAAAACCAGAAACACTGTGAGCCCAAAGTTGAGATCTCAATTGGGATTAGTCAGCTATTAAAGTTTGTTTGTTCAACAATTAAAGTCCTATGTGATCTAACAGATTGGACAGAAATTAAAGGCATGATCCTGGAAATAGTAGTTCCATAAAGGGTAGTGATAAACTCTCCTTATATCACATCCCTAGCTGACAGGGAGGCTACATGTATGTGCTGGAGGAACCTCAGAAAGACTGATGAGAACCAACACCAGTGAAAACTTTACATTTGCCTATAATCTAAATGTGCTCCCCAATTATAAAGAAAAGCCTAAAACCACATGGCTCTAGAGATAAGTTCTATGAAATGAATAAAGAAAAAATAATGCTACACAAATATTGACAGAAAGTGAGAAATCAATCAATGTAAAACACCACATTAATAAAAGAAAGGAAAAAAACCATATGATCATTTCAATAGATGCAGAAAAAAAGCATTCAACAAACTACAACATCCATTCATGATAAAAACCCTCAACAAAGTAGGGTTAGAGGGAACATACCTCAATGTAATCAAGGCCATTTATGAAAAACCCACAGCTAATATCATCCTCAATGGGTAAAAACTGAGAAAGCTTTCCTTCTCTATAGTCAGGAACAAGACAGAGATGTCCACTCTCAACAGTGTTATTTAATGTAGTACTGGAAGCCTAGCCACAGCAATCAGACAAAAAGAAGAAGGAGGAGGAGGAGGAGGAGGAGGAGGAGGAGGATTGGAAGGACAAATATTGTTAAAATATATTACCCAAAGCTATCTAAACTTTCAGTGCAATCTCTATCAAAACACCACCAGCATTTTTCACAGAACTAGAACAATCAATCTTAAAATTTTTATGGAATCGCAAAAGACACTGAATATCCTAAGCAAACTTGAAAGAGAAAAGCAAAAGCTGGAAGCATCATAAGTCCAGACTTCAAGTTATATTATGAAGCTGTAGTAATCAAAACAGTATGGTACTAGCATAAATCAATAGAACAGAATAGAAAACCCAGAAATGAACCCATAACTATATGGTCAATTAATCTTTAACAAAGCAGGAAGGAATATACAATGGGAAAGAGACAGTCTCTAAAGAATGGTGTTGGGAAAACTGGACAGCTCCCTGCAGAAGAATGAAACTGGACCACTTTCATACACAATACGCAAAAATAAATTCAAAATGAATGAAAAACCTATGTGAGACAGGAATACCAAAATCCTAGAGAAAAAAATAGGCAGCAACCTCTTTGACACTGGCCACAGCAACTTCTAACTACATATGTCTCCTGAGGGAAGGCGAACAAAAGAAAAAAAAAAAAACCCACAAAAAATCACTATCAGACTTCAGCAAAATAAAAAGCTTCTACACAGTAAAGGAAATAACAGAACTAAAAGGCAACCTTTGGAATGGGAGAAGATGTTTGCAAATGGCATGTCTGGTAAAGGGTTAGTATCCAAAATATATAAATGACTAATACAACTGAACACTCAGAAAACAAACAATCCAGGGGCGCCTGGGTGGCTCAGTCGTTAAGCGTCTGCCTTTGGCTCAGGGCGTGATCCCGGAGTTCTGGGATCGAGCCCCACATCGGGCTCTTCCACTGGGAGCCTGCTTCTTCCTTTCCTACTCCCCCTGCTTGTGTTCCCTCTCTCGCTGGCTGTCTCTCTCTCTGTCAAATAAATAAATAAAATCTTTAAAAAAAAAAGAAAACAAACAATCCAGTTAAAAAATTGGCAGAAGATATGAATAGACATTTTTCCAAGGAAGACATACGGATGGATAACAAACACTTGAAAAGATGGTCCACATCACTGATCAAGGAAATGCAAATCAAAACTACAGTGAGATGTCACCTCACACAGGTCAGAATGGCTCAAGTCAATAACACAAGAAACAATTGGTTTTGGTGAGGATATGGAGAAAGGGGAACCTCTTGCACTGTTGTTAGGAATGCAAACTGGTACAACCACTCTGGAAAACAGTATGTAAGTTCCTCAAAAAGTTAACAATGGAATTACCCTATAATCCAGCAATTGCACTACTAGGTATTTACCCAAAGGATACAAAAACACTGATCCAAAGGGATATATGCATCCCAATATTGACAGTCACTTTATCTACAATAGCCGAACCACAGAAATTAGCCAAGTATCCATCAACTGATGAATGGGTAAAGAAGTATGAGATATATATAATGGAATATATACATATATAAAATGGAATATGACTCAGCCATAAAAAAGAATGAAATCTTGCCATTTGCAATAATGTGGATTGAGCTAGAGTATTAGGCTAACAGCATATGATTTCACTCATATACGCAGATTAAGAAACAAAACAAATGAACATGGGGGGAAAAGAGAGAGAAAGAGGAAAACCAAGAAACAGACTCTTAACTAGATGGTTACTAGTGGGGTGGTGGGTGGAGGGAGATGGGTTAAATAGGTGATGGGGATTAAGGAGTGCACTGTTGTGAGGAGCACCAGGTGTTGTATATAAGTGTTGAGTCACTAAATTGTATGCTTAAAACTAATATACTGTATGTTAACTGGAGTTTAAACAAAAACTTAGGGGCGCCTGGGTGGCGCAGTCGTTAAGCGTCTGCCTTCGGCTCAGGGCGTGATCCCAGCATTCTGGGATCGAGCCCCACATCAGGCTCCTCCACTAGGAGCCTGCTTCTTCCTCTCCCACTCCCCCTGCCTGTGTTCTCTCTCTCGCTGGCTGTCTGTATCTGTCAAATAGATAAATAAAATATTTAAAAAATAAAGAATAAAAATAAATAAATAAATAAAAACTTAAAACATTAAGATTTCAAGAGCTAAAGTTAGATTAACAAAAGTAAATGAATTATATATTGTAGAGTTATCACTGTTTAAGGTATATGCAATATTTTAACAAATTGGGTATCTTGAAAATTATGTCTGATGGATAATGTGAGCGTCTATTTATAGTATATGTTATGCCATAAAATTTTTATTTGGCTTATGAATTGTGTTGGAGGTCTCAAATTCTACCACATACCCACTGATATATCAGAGGATTCAACAAATTGTCCTGCACCAAAAGTGGCAGGGGAGACAAACACCAGCCCAACTATATACCTGTTCTCAAAATAAATTCCTGATCAGCAAAATCTTAGCAATGATGAAAATAAAGATATCTTAGAGCAATTTTCTATGGCCTGACTTTTTCTGCCTTTGGGCAAAAAAGGAAAATGAAAAAGAGAAAAGCAGCTCTTGATGTTCAGGTGAAAGAATTAACAGCAAGGCATTAGAATTGATGTGAACTGACGTGCGCCTATAGCTAGATCATCGTGCCTAACTGTTGAATATAAGGAATTTTAGGAATATCAACCTTAAGCCAAGTTACTCTGTGACCATGATGGGTCAAGACAAAGACAAACCTGCTCCATAAATTATGTCTTGAACATAGAGAGACAAGACATAAACATGGTCCAAACAACAAAATTACCAAACGTCGCTCTCATCCAGCTAATACGAGTGACTGTTGCTCATTATCAATGACAACTTCAACTTCTCTCCAGTCGTTCTTCTTCATATGTAAGATTTATTGAGGTACCCAGTCATAGAACTACCTTCACTTTCTGAAAACATCCAATTCAGAAGAAAGATCGACTTCCTAAAATCCTGTTGAAAATCACTTAATGCAAATCCAAGTCCTATAAACATTTTCTAAAACTTTGGAACAAAGATGTCCCACAGTTTCCCATGGAGTTTCACTGATTGGTACATGTAATAAACCCAACTTGTTCAACTACAGTTGTGTTCCTGTGGTCTTTGGCTGGAAGGCATTGACACAGAACCTGATCTAAACTCATTTCTACAAAGAGTGGGTTAAAGTGGATTCCAGTAAGGGTAGAATTCTAATCTGAAACACAAACACACACACACACACACACACACACACACACACACAAGGCACTGGAATTTAACCAGGAAGGGAAAAATTATATGAGAATAGAGCCTTAAAAATTGGAACTAAGTCAAGAGATATTATGGATTAGGATTTTTTAAATTCAATACAGAACATTCAATCTCTTAGCTTGAATAGTCAGAGTGCAGAACTAAAAAATGGGCCTCATGTTAATTAGGTGACTGTAAATTTAAAGGTACTCAGCACTAAAGTGTGCATAAACTTCATCCTAAATCCTGGCAGACCACTGAACTAAGCACGTGCAGTGAAGACTCCAGGGAGTTCATAAGAAGCATCTTAAGAGGCATAAAGAAATGAACAGTATTTCAGCTGCTGCTCACAGAGAGGTATTGTTTATAGTATAAGTCCAACTATGTTAAATTCCTTCCATAACAAAATTCTATAGCATTTAGAAAACATAAATGAATGCAAAGTTTCCATTACATATTATTCATAGTATACAATATAAAGTCAAAAAAATTCTAAAAATAAAATGTGACATAGTCAAGGAGCAAATAAATCACTAGATACCAAAATCAAAATGACGTAAATACTGCAATTTGCAGAGAAGCACTGTATAGCAGCTAATATAAACATATCAATGATTTAAAGGAAAATACTGTCATGATGGCTTGAAGGGGTTTTTTTAGTCAATAGACGGAATCTTTGTACATAATTTTAGCAATTGTGAAATGACTTCTATGTATTTTGAGCTGGAACATATAAGAAGGGAACTTATAAATGTACTAAAATGTACTTTGTGGTGTTTAATAAAAAATAAAATTATCACTTTAACTTCATGTTTTAAATACAGAGATATTCGTGAACATATAAATAATTGTGTGATACATGTATGTGCATATATTACGTGTATGTTCTAGCTCTATTGACTAAGAGGGCTTAGAGGTAATGAAAGACAGTGGAAATAAGCACACCCAGTGCCCAGATATTTATTTTTTAAATATTCTCTACTAAAACATATATGGGCTACTTGGATAAATAGCTGAATCCAGAGTAGAGGTAGGAAAAGTATAACAGAACCTAGAAGATTTTGAAAAATTTGGAAGTTCTTAAAGAGTCATATACAGTTTTGAAAAAAGACACTGTGGCCAAATAAAAGAAACTCTCAGTAGCCAAACCGAGACAATCTGAAAAAGAATCAGAATAAATAATAACAGTAATGTATTCTATACTATTGAAGAAAATAACAATTGCTGAGTATGAACTGATATAAATAAACACATAAACAAACAAACAAATAATTATAGTGAAGGGAATACTTCCTACAGTACATTTCTAGTTTAAAGGCAGAGTCAATAATGGAGTTAGAAATCATCAATGGATTTTAAATTCAGTGGATCAAAGTTTGAATAGGAACAAAGTATGTCCATGGTTTCAGTATAATTTAACCTAAAATATCCAAGATTGAGAAAAAATGCCATGTACCCTTTAAAAATTTCACTAAAGCATATATGTCCATTGTGGACATGCTGAAATGCTTAAAATGAATCTAATTACAAAAAATATCCATCAAAACCAAATTGAGGGAAATCTTTAAAACAATTACTCCGTAGCATTAAAAAAAAAAACCTATGGAAAAGAAAAAATTGAAACAAAGAAAATTTTCTAGATTAAAGTGCATTATGATAAATACATTATGATATTAGATTAGATAAATACATTAGATAAAATACATTATGACTAAATGCAAATATATGACTGGATTTGAAAAATCCTTGCCTTCCTGAGAAAGGCAAAATAACTCTAAATACTTCACTGAGACAATTATAGAAGTTTTAATATGAACCATATTTTATAGCTACAATATAGTTTTGTTAAGAAAATATCTTTATTGTCAGGAAAGACACGTGATTTATTTAGGGGTAAAGAAGAATAGTTTTCAATATTCTTTCAAATGGTTTAGGAAAATCATTTTGAAGACAGGAGAGGAAAGTTGAAAAAAGGATAAAGCAAAAGGCCAAACTGTAAACAATCGGTAAACCTGGGTAAATGTGTATGGGGAATCTGTACTATTCATGCAAACTAGAAGTGTTTTACAGAATTTTTACTTTCACTATCAAACCATCTTTGAAATTATATCAAAATAAAATATTATAACAGTAACATTCTAGTTCTAATATATATATTAATTATAAAATTTAATAATTAACTCCCATATAGTGCATACTATGTGTCAGTCCCACTCTAAATACTCTCAATAGAGTATCTAAATTCCACACTGGCATCAGCCCAATGGTGTTAGTGGAATTAATATTCATATTTTACATATCAGAAAAATGAAGCACATATCACACAAGTAGGTAAGCAGTGCGATTGGGATTTGAAACAAAGATGTATGGCTATAGAGCACATGTTCTTAAACACAGTGCTTTACTTACTGGATAGTACAAATTCATGCATTTTCATTTCCTCACTATAAGAATGCTCATCCTTTGTAAAATTAAAATGACAGTATGCAAAATAAGAATGAGCAGTCTGTCTAATGTTTTTAATGTACCTATACAAATTAAACACTCTGAGGGAAGGTACAAGGGATAAGCAAATATATGAGAAAGAGCAGTATAAATATTCTGTATTAAAGACATTTATAATTTATAGTCTTACTTCATGATCAAGTAATATTTTGATTACTCATAAGCTTAATTATCTGCTGGTATTTTCTAATTTAAAGCAATAAATAGAGTTTCTCAGATAGATTTCTTAAAACATACTTAGTTTGACACTGTCTGTATCCTGAAGGACCTGAACCACAGTTTCCAGATTGATCAGTCTTAGAATTAAGGTGAGTATAACACTCTTCAGGACCAAAATCTGCATCTGAAAAAAATGTGTAGTTAGTCATACTGAGCTTCTATTAATTTAAAATAATTTATGAATATATTTGAAATTCTGAAATAGTTTAAGATATATTGTAGAAAATATGATCATAACAAATTGAAAACAAAACTAAATTTAAGATAACACAAAATCATTTCAATGATATAATTAAAAATTGAAAGCATTCTGATCTACTACCAAAAAGATATCTTAAATTTAACCATGGTGCACAGTTTATTTTGCTAATTTTTTGTAAGTCTAGATATCTATAAGTGTATAAGAAACTAAAAATTGACTTATTGGTCAAGAACCTATTTTGCATAAATGTCTTTTCAAGTCAAACTAAGAAACTAATATCTTACTTTTGCATCAGATTTTCCTCAGACAAAAATCTTGGGGAGTCATAATTTTTACATTCACTACCCAATCCATGCACAAGATGTGTTCAATTCTCATAAGAGCTAATCTGCTTAAAGAGCAGTTTATTTATTATAACCTCCATTAGTTCTACTGTAGTGGAAAGATTAACCCAAAACCTTTGATAGGAAGATTTAACCACTGCACTGTGGTGCTGAAGAAAAATGGCACACCTAAGAGGATCCACAATGGACATCAGGGTCTCAGCTGAAACTCCTACGGCCTCTAGTGAACTGAAAATAAGCAGGGTTTTTTTGTTTTGTTTTTTGTTTTGTTTTGCTTTTTTGTTGTTGTTGTTGTTTTTATCCCAGAGATCATTTGCAAACCTGGTTATGGGTGAGAAGTCAAAATTATATGTTTAGCTAGTGAAGCAGGCCATTGATGGTGGACATAAAAATAGGCCAAAGTTGAAAGATTTTTATAGCTATAGTAATAAAATTAAAGATCCAAGGGGCCTCAACATATAGTTTATTCTCCCCTCAAAGCTTTTTCCTGCTTCTAAACATGTGAAAAGCAGAAGATTCAACCAAAAGAGATTCTTAACTATAGGAAACAAAACTGAGGGGCAACTGGGTGATGGGCACTAAGGAGGGAACTTGATGTAATATACAACTTGGTGTTATATACAACTGTTGAACCACTAAACTCTACCTCTGAAACTAGCAATACACTATAAGTTAATTAATTGATTTTAAATACATTTTTTAAATAACAAAATAAAATAAAATATAAGGAGATGACTTCCATAAAGCAGTGTGGATTTTTCAGCAGTTTCTGTGTTGTGCTTACATATCTGCCAAGAGGAAGAGTCTCAGTAAATAAAACAACTCTCATTTGAAAACCCTGAAGTGTTATGCCATAGAAACAGCAGTGAACTAAATAAATGGAACTTTATTTAAACTCTGACCAAAGCTTAATACATATCAGTTTCAGATTTAATTAAAGTGATCAGTCTCTCATTTCATACACTTAACAGAAGAAAAAGATGGATAATAATAGTATCTTACAAAAAGCATTTTAAACTGAAAGCAGGGATTCAAAAAAGGAAAAAATTGAAGAAAATAAAAAAATTTAACTAGAAATGTCTTTCTCATTCAAGAAAAAAATATAAGATAAAAATATCTACCTATATTAAAATAGTTGAGAAAAAGAACAATGAGACATATATATGAAAATTAATTACAAAGGATATAAATATGCAAGAAAGAAAAGTATCAAAAATAAATATATTGAAGTAATTTTATGGAGAGAGAATTAAATATAAATTAAAATTTTAAGAAAATCTGTATAATAATACAGTATTTACACCAGAGTTCCAAGAAACTCACAGAACATTAAGAAGAATTAAGCATACACACATACACAAATACACCCAAACATGTGATATGAAGACTGGTTAAAAAAAAAAAAATAGGGAAAATCCTGATAGCTCAAAGGGAAAACAGACACAACTTAACAGAGTTTCTTTAGAAAATATGGAAACCATGTAACAATAGAATAACATCTTTAAAATGCTAATGGGGTTAGAGGTTCTAATTCAAGATGGCAAGGTAGGAATATTCTGAACTCACCACCTTCACAGGCACACCAAATCTTCAACTCCATATGGAAAAATTTCATCTCCAAAAAAACCCCTAAAAACTAGCTGAGCAACTCCTACACACTGGGCAAAGGAGAAAAAAAAACCCTTAAAATTTGGTAGAAGCGGAGGCACAGATGCCACCCCTGGCATAGTGACCCACGATCATGAATGTATACAAACCCAGAGCAATAACACAAAGAAAGCTGGAGTGCCTATACCAACATCACAAAAATGCAGTATAAGAAAAAAAACTGTTACTAAAGACCAAGAGAGTCAATCAGTGAAGAAAATATTATAGTTATAAACATGTTCCCTAAGAACAAAGCACCAAAATCTATGAAATAAAAACTGGCAGAAGGAACAGACAAAAATAATACCTGACTTTTATCGGCTTTCAATAGTGGACAGAACAAATAGATCAGTAAGGAAATACAAAATTAAAACACTATAAATGAACTAGACCTAAAAGATATCTGTAGAACACTCTACCCAAAATAGCAAGATACATATTCTTCTCCATGCATATGTGAGGCCAAGACAGTCTAAAGAAATTGAAAAGGACTGAAATCATATGAATTATGTCTCTGAATACCATGGAATTCAATGAAAAAACAATAATAAAAGTATATTAGGGAATGTACAAACATGAGAATTAAAAAACACACTCCTAAATAACCAAAGCAGCAAAGAAAAAAAAAAATCTCATGGGAATTTAGAAAATACTTTAAAATGAGTAGGAATAAAAACATGACATACAAAAATTTATGAGAAACATTGAAAGCAGTATTTAGAAACTGATATCAGTAAATGTTTAAAATAGGAAAGAGGTGGCGGAGTTAAGATGGCGGAGGAGTAGGGGACCCCTTTTTCAGCCGGTCCCCTGAGTCGAGCTAGATAGGTACCAGACCAGCCTAAATAACCACGGAATCAGCCTGAGACGCAGGATGATACATCTGGATCTCTACAAATGAACATCTCCAGCGCTGAGTATTGAGGTACGAAGAGGGGAGCTGTAAACCGTGCACGGATATCGGAAGATAAACGGAAGGGGGAGGGAGCCGCCGCGTTTGGGCGCCGGGAAGCTGCAGCCACCTGCACGGGGGAGCGGGCGGACTCACAGAGGGCACCCACGAGAGAGCGGACTGAGACCGGTGAGCCGGGAGCGCGCGCCACCAGCCATCTCCCGGAACACCGGAATCCCGGTGTGCTCACGGGATCCAGACTGAGACCGGGAGCTCCCGGAGCGCGCGCGGGGCGGCTGGTGGCTGGCGGGCCACCTGCACGGGGGAGCGGGCGGACTCGCGGTCGGCACCCTCGAAACAGCAGACTGAGACCCTGAACCGAGTGTGCGCGCCACCAGGCTTCTCCCGAAACTCCGGAATTGAGGTGTGCTCACCGGGCATAGACTGAGACTGGGAGACCCGGGAGCG
This sequence comes from Ursus arctos, assembly GCF_023065955.2. Lineage (NCBI taxonomy): Eukaryota > Metazoa > Chordata > Mammalia > Carnivora > Ursidae > Ursus > Ursus arctos. Next base: position 4,775,908 of record NW_026622952.1, read on the forward strand.
CGCGGGGCGGCCAGTGGCTGGCGGCATTAGAAACACAAAGGACAGAGATGCGCCAGCCCTGGAAGTGAGGGCAGGGTCGCCGAGTTGGTGCGCACATCCCGGGACGCTGCAGGGTTGAGCAGCACCAACAGTAATAGAGTTAAAGTGGCCAGAACATCAGTGGAGAACGGGCCGCAATCCCTCTGTTCTGTGACAACGCAGCCTCTGCTGCTCTGACCCTCAGAAGAGGCATAGCCGGCCGCGAGGGAAAGCCGCCAGAGAACAAAAGCCTGGAAATACCGGCTCACAGTGTGCCCACCCCCATCCCCCCTCGCAGGGGACACGGAGACTCTAACCAAACAGGGTTGCCTGAGTATCGGCGCGGCAGGCCCCTCCCCCAGAAGGCAGGCTGAAAAATCAAGAAGCCCACAACCCGATGCGCCTGGGTGGCGCAGTCATTGAGCGCCTGTCGCCGGCTTAGGGCGTGATCCCAGCATTCTGGAAAGGAGTCCCTCATCGGGCTCCTCCGCTGGGAGCCTGCGTCTTCCTCTCTCACTCCCCTGCTTCTGTTCCGTTCTTGCTGACTGTCTGTCTCCCTCTCTCAGATAAGTAAATAAATAAAATCTTTAAAGAAGAAGCCCACATCTCTAAGATCCCTATAAAACAAGGGGCACGGCCTGGGACCCAGTCAATAATTTTGGGCTCTGGACAACCCCGCAACCTCCCCTCATTAGAATGACAAGAAGGAGAAGCCCCCCCCAGCAAAGAAAAGACAGTGAGTCTGTGGCCTCTGCCACAGAAGTAACGGATATGGATGTAACCAAATTATCAGAAATGGAATTCAGAGTAACAATGGTCAAGATAATGAGTAGACTTGAAAAAAATATTAAGGAAAATGTTACTGAGAATATAGAATCCCTAAGGGCGGAAATGAGAGCGAATTTGACAGAAATTAAAAATTCTATGAGCCAAATGCAGGCAAAACTAGAGGCTCTGACGGCCAGGGTTACGGAAGCAGAGGAATGGGTTAGTGAATTGGAGGATGGGTTAATAGAGGAAAAAATAAAAATAGAAGATGGTCTTAAAAAAATCCACGCCCACGAATGTTAGCTATGGGAGATTACTGACTCAACGAAATGATCCAATGTTAGAATCGTAGGCATCCCCGAGGGGGTGGAGACAAACAGAAGTCTAGAAGAGATATTTGAACAAATTGTAGCTGAAAACTTCCCTAATCTAGCAAGGGAAACAAAAATTCGTGTCCAAGAGGCAGAGAGGATCCCTCCCAAGCTCAACCATGACAGACCTACACCACGTCACGTCATAGTGTATTCGCAAATATGAGATCCAAGGATACAGTATTGAAAGCCGCCAGGGCAAAGAAATTTCTCACGTACCAAGGCAAAGGCATCAGAATTACGGCAGACCTGTCTACACAGACCTGGAATGAGAGAAAGGGTTGGGGGAGCATTTTTAAAGCTCTTTCAGAGAAAAACATGCAGCCAAGGATCCTTTATCCAGCAAGGCTGTCATTCAGAATTGATGGAGAAATAAAGACATTTCAGAACCGACGGTCACTAGCCAATTTCGTAACCACGAAACCAGCCCTACAGGAGGTATTACAGGGGGTTCTATAAAAGTAAAAAGGCCCCAAGAGTGATACAAAACAGAAAGTCACAGCCAATACAAACAAAGACTTTACTGACAACATGGCAGAATTAAAAGCATATCTCTCAGTACTCAGTCTTAACATTAATGGTTTAAATTCTTGCTTAAAACGCCACAGGGTTGCAGATTGGATAAAAAGAAATGACCCATCCATTTGCTGTCTACAAGAGACTCATTTCGAACCCAAAGATGCATTCAGACTGAGAGTAAGGGGATGGAGTACCATCTTTCACGCAAATGGACCTCAAAAGAAAGCTGGGGTAGCAATTCTCATATCAGATAAACTGGATTTTAAACTACAGACTATAGTTAGAGACGCAGAAGGGCACTATATTATTCTTAAAGGAAGTATTCAACAAGTGGATATGACAATTATAAATATATATGCCCTCAACAGGAGAGCAGCAAGATACACAAGCCAACTCTTAACCAGAATAAAGAGACATATAAATAAAAATACATTAATAGTAGGGGACCTCAACACTCCACTCTCAGAAATAGACAGAACACCTGGCTAAAACTAAGCAAAGAATCAAAGGCTTTGAATGCCATACTCGACGAGTTGGACCTCATAGATATATATATAGAACACTACACCCCAGAACCAAAGAATACTCATTCTATTCTAATGCCCATGGAACATTCTCAAGAATAGACCATGTTCTGGGACACAAAACAGGTCTCAGCCGATACCAAAAGATTGAAATTATCCCCTGCATATTCTCAGACCACAACGCTCTGAAATTGGAACTCAACCACAAGGAAAAATTTGGAAGAAACTCAAACACTTGGAGACTAAGAACCATCCTGCTCAGGAATGACTCGATAAACCAGGAAATCAAAAATCAAATTAAACAATTTATGGAGACCAAGGAGAATGAAAATACAACAGTCCAAAACCTATGGGATACTGCAAAGGCAGTCCTAAGGGGGAAATACATAGCCATCCAAGCCTCACTCAAAAGAATAGAAAAATCTAAAATGCAGTTTTTATATTCTCACCTCAAGAAGCTGGAACAGCAACAGAGGGACAGGCCTAATCCACGCATGAGGAAGCAGTTGACCAAAATTAGAGCTGAAATCAATCAAGCAGAAACCAGAAGTACAGTAGAGCAGATCAACAGGACTAGAAGCTGGTTCTTGGAGAGAATCAATAAAATTGACAGACCACTGGCAAGACTTATCCAAAAGAAAAGAGAAAGGACCCAGATTATTAAAATTATTAATGAAAAAGGAGAGGTCACGATGAACACCATTGAAATTGGAAGGATTATTAGAAATTTTTATCAACAGCTATATGCCAATAAACTAAGCAATCTGGAAGAGATGGAATCCTTCCTGGAAACCTATAAACTACCAAGATTGAAAGAGGAAGAAATTGATTTCTTAAACAGGCCAATTAATTATGAAGAAATTGAGTCAGTGATAAACAACCTTCCAAATAACAAAACTCCAGGCCCGGACGGTTTTCCTGGGGAATTCTACCAAACATTCAAAGAAGAAATAATACCTATTCTCCTAAAGCTATTTCAAAAAATAGAAACAGAAGGAAAGCTACCAAACTCATTCTATGAGGCCAATATTACCTTGATCCCCAAACCAGGCAAAGACCCCCTCAAAAAGGAGAATTACAGACCGATTTCCCTAATGAATATGGACGCCAAAATCCTCAACAAGATACTTGCTAATAGAATCCAACAGTTCATTAAAAGGATTATCCACCACGATCAAGTGGGATTCATACCTGGGATGCAAGCGTGGTTCAATATTCGCAAATCAATCAGCGTGATACATCATATCAACAAGAAAAGACTCAAGAACCATATGATCCTCTCAATCGATGCCGAAAAAGCATTTGACAAAATACAGCATCCTTTCCTGATTAAAACCCTTCAGAGTGTAGGAATAGAAGGTACATTTCTCAATCTCATAAAAGCCATCTATGAAAAGCCTACTGCAAATATTATTCTCAATGGGAAAAGCTGGAAGCCTTTCCCTTAAGATCAGGAACACGACAAGGATGCCCACTCTCACCACTATTATTCAACATAGTACTAGAAGTCCTTGCAACAGCAATCAGACAACGAAAAGGGATAAAAGGTATCCAAATCGGCAAAGAAGAAGTCAAAATGTCTCTCTTCGCAGATGACATGATACTCTATATGGAAAACCCAAAAGAAGCCACTCCCAAACTATTAGAAGTTATAGAGCAATTCAGTAACGTGGCGGGATACAAAATCAATGCTCAGAAATCAGTTGCATTTCTGTACACGAATAACGAGAACGAAGAAAGAGAAATTAGGGAATCCATCCCATTTACAATAGCACTAAAAACCATACGTTACCTTGGAATTAACTTAACCAGAGACGTAAAGGACCTTTATTCTAGAAACTATAAATCACTCTTGAAAGACATTGAGGAAGACATAAAAAGATGGAAAGATATTCCATGCTCATGGATCGGAAGAATTAACATAGTTAAAATGTCCATGCTACCCAGAGCAATCTACACTTTCAATGCTATCCCGATCAAAATACCGAGAACGTTTTTCAAAGAACTGGAACAAATAGTCCTTAAATTTGTATGGAACCAGAAAAGACCCCGAATCTCCAAGGAACTGTTGAAAAGGAAAAACAAAGCTGGGGGCATCACAATGCCAGATTTCGAGCTGTACTACAAAGCTGTGATCACAAAGACAGCATGGTACTGGCACAAAAACAGACACATAGACGAATGGAACAGAATAGAGAGCCCAGAAATGGACCCTCAGCTCTTTGGGCAACTAATATTTGATAAAGCAGGAAAAAACATCCGGTGGGAAAAAGACAGTCTCTTCAATAAATGGTGCTGGGAAAATTGGACAGCTACATGCAAAAGAATGAAACTTGACCACTCTCTCACACCATACACAAAAATAAACTCCAAATGGATGAACGACCTCGATGTGAGACAGGAATCCATCAAAATTCTAGAGGAGAACATAGGCAGCAACCTCTATGACATCGGCCAAAGCAACCTTTTTCATGATACATCCCCAAAGGCAAGAGAAACAAAAGATAAAATGAATTTATGGGACTTCATCAAGATTAAAAGTTTCTGCACATCCAAGGAAACAGTCAGAAAAACTAAGAGGCAGCCCACGGAATGGGAGAATATATTTGCAAATGACACTACAGATAAAGGACTGGTATCCAAGATCTACAAAGAACTTCTCAAACTCAATACACGAGAAACAAATAAACAAATCAAAAAATGGGCAGAAGATATGAACAGACACTTTTCTAATGAAGACATACAAATGGCTAACAGACACATGAAAAAATGTTCAAAATCATTAGCCATCAAGGAAATTCAAATCAAAACCACACTGAGATACCACCTTATGCCAGTTAGAATGGCAAAAATAGACAAGGCAAGAAACAACAATTGTTGGAGAGGATGTGGAGAAAGGGGATCCCTCCTACATTGTTGGTGGGAATGCAAGTTGGTACAGCCACTCTGGAAAACAGTGTGGAGGTCCCTTAAAAAGTTAAAAATTGAGCTCCCCTATGATCCAGCCATTGCACTACTGGGTGTTTACCCCAAAGATACAGACGTAGTGAAGAGAAGGGCCATATGCACCCCAATGTTCATAGCAGCAATGTCCACAATAGCTACATTGTGGAAGGAGCCGAGATGCCCTGCAACAGATGACTGGATTAAGAAGTTGTGGTCCATATATACAATGGAATATTACTCAGCAATCAGAAAGAATGAGTTCTCAACATTTGCTACAACATGGACGGCACTGGAGGAGATAATGCTAAGTGAAATAAGTCAAGCAGAGAAAGACAACTATCATATGATTTCTCTCATCTATGGAACATAAGAACTAGAATGATCAGTAGGGGAAGAAAGGGATAAAGAAAGGGGGGGTAATCAGAAGGGGGAATGAAACATGAGAGACTATGGACTATGAGAAACAAACTGAGGGCTACAGAGGGGAGGGGAGTGGGGGAATGGGATAGGCTGGTGATGGGTAGTAAGGAGGGCACATATTGCATGGTGCACTGGGTGTTATACACAACTAATGAATCATCGAGCCTTACATCGAAAACCGGGGATGTACTGTATGGTGACTAACATAATATATCATTATTAAAAATAATAATAATAATAAAAAATAAAAATAAAAAATAAAAACAAAAAAAAATAAAATAAAATAGGAAAGAATATTTCAAATTAATAACCTAGAATTCCATCTTAAGATACTAAAAAAGAATTCTGAGCATAAAGTAAACAGAAAGAAATAAAAGGATTATAGCAGAAAACAATAAAATAAAAAATAGACAAATGACAGAGAAAAATCAATGAAACCAAAATTTTGTTCTTTGAAAAGATCAACAATGCTGACGAATTTGAATTATTAAATCAGGAAATTGCCTGCAATGAAAAGGCTGAGTGCAGATGACTTCAATGGTAAATTCTCCAAAATTCTCAGACAATTAATACAATACGTTACTGATTCTTCCCAAAAATATGGGTAAGGAATTCTTTTGCATCATACAGTGCAACTTATTAAAACAACTCAAGCCATTTCAAAAAAGAAAATAAAGATTAGAACAATATCTCTCACAAATATAGACATAAAAATTTCAAAAAATCTACAGAATTTAAAAAACAAAACAAACAAACATGGTAGGTGGGGGAAGAGAGAAAAACAAAGAAGCAGACCCTTAACTATAGAAAACAAACTGATGGCTACCAGAGGAGAGGTGGGTGGGTGGATGGGTTAAATAGGTGATGGGGATTAAGGAGCACACTTGCTATGATGAGCACTGGTTGTTGCATGGAAATGTTGAGTCATTTTATTGTACACCTGAAACTAATAATTAACTGTACTAATTAACTGAAATTGAAATAAAAACTTTAAAAAAAATCTATAGATTAATGCCCTTTATGGGTAGTGATTTTAAAAACGTCAACAAAATGCTAGTAAACTGAATTCTAAAGCATATTAAAAGCATTATACTTCAGGGTTCCTCAGTGGCTCAGTCAGTTAGGTGTCTGCTCAGGTCATGATACCAGGGTCCTGAGATTGAGCCCCATGTCAGAGAGACTGCTTCTCCTTCTCTCTCTGCCAACTCCCCCTGGTTGTGCTCTATCTCTCTCAAATAAAAAAATAAAAGCTTTAAAATTTTTTTTAAAATAAAAAATAAAATAAAAGCATTACACTTCATTTACCAAGTGAGATTTATTCCTAGAATTCAAGGATGATTCAACATACAAAAAAAGTCAATATTATACACCAAAATAACAGTTATTATAAAGGGGGTAAAACAATAATCTTGTCAATTGATGCAAAAAAAAAGCATATGAAAAATCCAATACATTTTAATGATAAAAACATTAAGTAGAAGAAGAAGGAAAGTCCTTCAATATAACAAAGACTATCTATAAAAACACAATTAACATAATACTCTATGGTGAAAAATTTAAACATTTTCCTGTAATGACAAGGAGCAACACAAGGATGTAAGATTTTGTCACTTATTTAATGTAGTAGAAGTCCTAATCTAGAGCAAGAGGCAAGTAAAAGAAATAATAGGCACCTAAATTGGAACAGAAAAAGTAAAATTATCTCTGTTCACAGTTGCCATGATTTCATATATACAGAAAACCCTAAGGATTTTACACACACACACACACACACACACACACACACACACACACAAACAAATTCAGCAAAGTTTTGGGATACAAAATTAATAACACATGAAAATCAATTGTAATTTTATACATCAGCAATTGAAAATCCCAAAACGAAATTAAGTAAACAATTTTATTTATCAATGTATCAAAAAGAAAAAAAATCTTATAAGTGAAATTAACCACAGAAATAAAATTTGTAAAATGAAACCCACAAAATGTTGCAAAGAAAATTAAAGAAAACACACCAAAAAATGGAAAGTTATCCCATGTTTATGGCTTGGAAGACAAACTATTAAGATGGCAATCTCACCCAAAGTGATCTACAGCTCCAAAGCAAACCTTATCAAAATACCAACATATCTCCGCAGAAATTAAAAAAAATCCATCTGAAAATCTGTATGGAATATCAAGGGCCTCAAATAGAAAAAAAAAATCTTGAAAATGGAGAACAAACTTGGAGGTCTCATACTTACTGATTCAAAAACTTACCACAAAAGCTACAATATCAAAACAATGTATATTGGCATACTAGAATTAAAGACAGATATACACACCAATAGAATAAAATAGAGACCCCAGAAGTAAATCCTTTCATATATGTCTAATAATTTTTGATAAGGATACCTAAACCACTCAGTTGGAAAGGACAGTCTTTTCAACAATTTGTGTTAAGAATATTGGATATACACATGCAAAAGAATGAAGTTAAACACTTACTTACATGATATTCTAAAAATAACACAAAATGGATTAGATACATAAATGTAAGAGCTACAATTAGAAAATACTTTTTAAAAAATGATGGCGATTAAGGAGTGCACTTGTTTAGATGAGCACTGGTGTTGTATGTAAGTGTTGAATCACTAAATTGTACACCTGAAACTAATATTACACTGTAGGTTAACTGGAATTTAAATAAAAACTTTAAAATCTTTTTTTTTGTGTGTGTATAGTTGACATACAGTGTTACATTACTTTCAGGTATACAACATAGTGATTCAACTTCTTTATGCATTATGCTAAAAACTATAAAACTCTTAGAAGAAAATACAGAGGAAAAACGTTTTGACATTGGATTTGGCAATTGTTTCTTGGATATGATGCCAAAAGCATAGGCAACAAAAGAAAATATAGATCAAAAATTTAAAAACATTTGTACATGAAAATCAACAGTGAAGTTAACTTCAATGGATATGTAGTATCAGTTTAGAAAATTAAAAAAAATTCTGGGGATGGATGATGGTAATGTTTGTAAAGTAATGTGAATACACTTAATGGCACTGAACTGTACACTTAAAAATGGTAAAAATGATTTCATATCGTGTATTTTTTCACAATAAAAAGAAAATTTCAAGTATATACCAACAATCCATCGATATAAAAAAAGGATAATACAAAAAGCCTACAGCAAATATCATTCTCAATGGGGAAAAGCTGAAAGCCTTTCCCTTAAGATCAGGAACACGACAAGGATGCCCACTCTCACCATTATTGTTCAACATAGTATCAGAAGTCCTAGCAACAGCAATCAGACAACAAAAAAGAATAAAAGGTATTCAAAGTTGCAAAGAAGAAGTCAAACTCTTTCTCTTCGCAGACGACATGATACTTCATATGGAAAACCCAAAAGACTCCACCCCCAAATTACTAGAATTTATAGAGCAATTCAATAATGTGGCAGGATACAAAATCAAAGCTCAGAAATCAGTTGCATTTCTATACACAATGAGACTGAAGAAAGAGAAATTAGGGAATTGATTCCATTTACAATAGCCCCAAAAATCATAAGATATCTTGGAATAACTTAACCTGAGAGGTAAAGGATCTATACTCTAGAAAGTACAGAACACTGATGAAAGAAATTGAAGAAGAAACAAAAAGATGGAAAAACATTCCATGCTCATGGATTGGAAGAATAAACATAGTTAAAATGTCTATGCTACCCAGAGCAATCTACAATTTCAATGCCATCAGGATCAAAATACCAATGACATTTTTCAAAGAGCTGGAACAAACAATCCTAAAATTTGTGTGGAGCCAGAAGAGACCCCAAATCACCAAGGAAATGTTGAAAAAGAAAAACAAAGCTGGGGGCATCACCTTGCCTGATTTCAAGCTATACTACAAAGCTGTGATCACAAAGACAGCATGGTACTGACACAAAAACAGACACATAGACCAATGGAACAGAATAGAGACTCCAGAAATGGACCCTCGGGCCTGTCCACTAATCTTTGACAAAGCAGGAAAAAACATCCAGTGGAAAAAGGACAGTCTCTTCAATAAATGGTGCTGGGAAAATGGGACAGCTATATACAAAAGAATGAAACTTGACCACTCTCTCACACCATACATAAAGGTAAATTACAAATGGATGAAAGACCTCAATGTGAGACAGGAATCCATCAAAATCATAGAGGAGAACATAGGCTGTAACCTCTTTGACATCGGCCACAGCAACTTCTTTCATGACATGTCTCCAGAGGCAAGAGAAACAAAAGAAAAAATGAACTTGTGGGACTTCATCAAGATAAAACATTTCTGCACAGAGAAGGAAACAGTCATGAAAACAAAGAAGTAACCCACAGAATGGGAGAAGATATTTGCAAATGAAACTACAGATAAAAGGCAGTTACCCAAGATCTATAGAGAACTTCTCAAACTCAATACACGAGAAACAAATAAACAAATCAAAAAATGGGCAGAAGATATGAACAGACATTTTTCCAATGAAGACATACAAATGGCTAACAGACACATGAAAACATGTTCAAAATCATTAGCCATCAGGGAAATTTAAATCAAAACCACATTGAGATACCACCTTACGTGGGTTAGAATGGAAAAATTGACAAGGCAAGAAACAACAAATGTTGGAGAGGATGTGGAGGAAGGGGAACCCTCTTACACTGTTGGTGGGAATGCAAGTTGGGACAGCCACTTTGGAAAACAGTGTGGAGGTCCCTTAAAAAGTTAAAAATAGAGCTACCCTTTGACCCAGCAATTGCACTACTGGGTATTTACCCCAAAGATACAGAAGTAGTGAAGAGAAGGGCCATATGCACCCCAATGTTCATAGCAGCATTGTCCATGACAGCTAAACTGTGGAGGGAGCCAAGATGCCCTTCAACAGATGAATGGATAAAGAAGATGTGGTCCATAATACAATGGAGTATTACTCAGCCATCAGAAAGAACGATTACCCAACATTTGCAGCAACATGGACAGCACCGGAGGAGATTATGCTAAGTGAAATAGGTCAAGCAGAGAAAGACAATTATCATATGGTTTCACTAATTTATGGAACATAAGAAAGAGCAGGGAGATCGGTAGGAGAAGGAAGGGAAGAATGAAGGGGGGGTAAACAGAAGGGAGAATGAACCACGAGAGGCTGTGGACTCTGGGAAACAAACTGAGGTCTTCAGAGGGGAGAGGGGTGGGGGATTGGGATAGGCTGGTGATGGGTATTAAGGAGGGCACGTATCGCATGGAGCACTGGGTGTTATACACAAACAATGAATCATGGAACACTACATCAAAAACTAATGATGTACTGTGTGGTGACTAACATAACATAATAAAAAATTAAAAAAAAAAAAAAGATAACACACCATGGCCAAGTTGTATTTTTTCCAGAAATGCGAGGCTGGAAATTAATTATTGTAATGTACTATATCAATAAACTAAAGGACAAAAAAAATGATCATTGCAACAAACACAGAAATGGACAAGAAAATCTAGCATTCAACTCTTGATTTAAAAAAAAAAAAACTTTGCAAAGTGGCTAACAGAAGTGGAACTTCCTTAACCTAATAAGGAGGATTATGAAAAACCATAGTTAACATCATCCTTAATAATGAAAAACTCAATGCTCAACCCCTAAGATAGGGAACAAGTCAGAATATATGCCCTGAGTACTTCCACTCAATATTGTACTGGAAGTACTACTCAGGAAAAATAGCCAAGAAGAAAAAACAAAAGGCATATAGATTGTAAATTAAGAAATTAAAATATATCCATTTCCTAAGACATTTTCTGATATATAGAAATTCTAGGAATCCACAAAACATGCTTACTAGAATTAATAAAGAATTTTAGCAAGGTTGCAAGATAAAGGTTCAATATTCAAAATCAACTGATATCTACACACTAGCAATGAACAATGAAATTTGAAAAAAATCCTATTTATAATAACATCAAAAAGAATATCAAGAGATATATTTAACAGAAGTATAGAGCTTGTATACTGATAATTACAAAACTATAAAATATTTAGTTAAAATTAAGTAAGATACAAATATTGGAAAAACATTGCATGTCTGTGGATTGGTAACCTTAATATAGTTGATGTAATATTACACCTCAAATTGATGTACAAATTCAACACAAAATTACTGTCAAAATTCCACAGCTGACTTTTTTGAAGAAATTGACAAGTTGATTCTGAAATTCAAGAAATGCAAGAGACCTAGGATATCCAAAATAACCTTAAAAAGAAAAAAAAAATTGGATTGCTCGCATCCCTGGTTTCTAAACTACAAAGCTACAGTAATCAAGACAGTGTGCTACTGACATAAGTATATACATGTGTAGATCAATGGAGTAGAACTGATGGTCCAGAAATAAACCCTTACTTTTACAATCAAGTGATTTTTCAGCAGAGATGCCAAGTCCATTAAATGGGGGAGTAATCATCTGTTCAACAGTGATGCTGAAACAATTGGGCACCCACACGCTAAAGAATTAAGTTGGAACCATTTTTCACACCATATACAAACTAACTCAAAATGGATTCTAGACCCAAATTTAAGAGGAAAACATATAAAACTCCCAGAAAAAAAGGGGGGGGAGTAAATCAGCACCTTGGATTAAGCAATGCTTTCTTGTTTATAACACCCAAATCACAAGCAGACACACACAAAAATAGATAATTTGAACCTCATGAGAATTAAAACTTTGCATTTCAAAGGTGGCTATCAGAAAAGGGATGACATAATCTACACAAAGAAATAAAAGATTTGCAAAACATGAATTTAGCAATAAACTGAATACAGATTAAATAAAAAACTATTACAGCTCAATAATTAAAAAGACAACCCAATTAAAAAAAATAGCTGACTAGGATGTAAACAGATATCTCTCCAAACAAGACATTCGAATGGTCAATAAGCACATGAAAAGATGCTCATCATTAGTCTTCAGGTAAATGCAAATCAAAGCCACAAGATACCACTTCACACTCATTAGGTCATCGACAGAATAACATGGATATCAATTCAACTAAAATTAATGTAGGAGTTAATTGATTAATCTGGTCTTAAGTTCATATGGAGAAGAACCATGTCAACACGTATGAAGAAGATACAAAAGCCTAAGATGACTTATCTTTGAGATATTAAAATAATTATACATGGAGAGAAATTAAAATACTGTAAGATTGGCAAGGTGAAGAAACATGACCGGGAGCATGAGAAACATTCACATTTTTAGGTTTAAAAACAACCAACCAGCCAAGCACACACTTAATTTTTAGCAGATAACTGCATTGCAGTGTATTTGAGAGTATTAAGTTGGGGCCGTAAAGGTGATCATCAATATGCTATAATATTAAACTGGATATGCATCGAACAACACACACACAATCACATACACCCTCTCCCTCCCTCCCCTAGCCTCAGGCAACTATTAATTTACTTTCTGTCTTTATATATTGGCCTATTCTGTAAGCTAAATATAGGTGGAATCAGAATCTGTTGGGTCTTTTGTGACCAGCTTTCTTAGCTTAGCATAGGTTTTCAGAATCTATTCACATTTAACAAATATCATCACTTCATTCATTTTTTTAAATTAAATAATATTCTGCATTTTGTTCACTCATTCATCAGTTGATGGACATTTGGGTTGTTTCTACATTTTGGTTATTATGAATAATGGTATGATGCAAATTTCTATTTAAGGTTTTGTGGGGACGTATTTTCAGTTCTTTTGGGTATATATACTGAGGGTTAAACTGCTATGTTCAAGATTTTGTGGAACTTCCAAATTGCTTTCTAAAGCAGCTGTACTATTTCATATCTAGCAATGCATGAGTTTGGATCTTGCCATATCCTCACAAACATTGCTGTTGTCTTTGAATTATGGCTATCCTAGTGAATGTGAACAAGTATCATACTGTGGTCTTAATTTCCATTTCCTTAATGACTAATGATCTTGAGCATCTTTCATGTGATTTGCCATTTCTATGTCTTTTTTTCCCCGGAAATGTCTATTCAATTTTTTTTCCTTATTTGTTAAACTACATTGTCTTTTTATTGTTGAGTTGAATGTTTCTTATGTATTCTGTATATGTCCATTATTAAAAATATGGTTCACAAATATATTGTCCCATTCCTTGAGCTGCCTTTTCACTTTCTTGGTGATTTTCTTTGAAGAACAAAAGTTCTTTAAATTTTTGAAGTCCAAATGATTCCTTTTTCATCACCTCTGCTTTGGGTGTCTTATCTAAGAAAACATTGCTTAATGCAAGGTCACTAAGATTTATGCCTATGTTTTCCTCTAAAAGCTTTGTAGTTTTAGCTCTTACATTTAGGTCTACAATATATTTTAAGTTAATTTTTGTGTTTGGTGTGAGGTAGGGTTTCAAATTCATTCTTTTCCTGTGAATGTACACTTGTTCAAGCACATTTATTGAAAATATTTAAAGGGTATTTTTGCTCATTACAGAATGCTAGGTGGGCAGTTATTTTCTTTTTAGCACTTAAGAAGTGTCTTTACTTTGTCATCTGGCTTCTGTAATTGTTGACAAGAAATCTGACTCACACTTACTTTAAAAGTTATTGTGTCTCCCACTTTAGCTGTTTTGTTTTCATCTTTTCTTTTTTTTTTGTAGTAGTTTTACTATGATGTCTTTATGTGTTTTTTCTTCAAAGACATTCTTGAGATTCTTAGAGCATCATGAATTTGTGGGAATACCTTTCATTTTGAAAATTATTGGTTCTTATCTCTTTAAATATTGCTACTTTCCATTCTCTATTTTATCTTTTAATTGACTCTGAGTTAGGCGTATTGAGTAAGGTAGATGATCACTAAAATCTAATCAGGCAATTAAATGGGCCAAGGCTGATGTACAGTCTTACTCTTTTTTTTATTATTTTAATGTTTTTTTATTATATTATATTAGTCACCATACAGTACATCCCTGGTTTCTGATGTAAAGTTCGATGATTCATTAGTTGCGTATAACACCCAGTGCACCATGCAATACGTGCCCTCCTTACTACCCATCACCAGCCTATCCCATTCCCCCACCCCTCTCCCCTCTGAAGCCCTCAGTTTGTTTCTCAGAGTCCATAGTCTCTCATGCTTCATTCCCCCTTCTGATTACCCGCCCTTTCTTTATTCCTTTCTTCCCCTACCGATCTTCCTAGTTCTTATGTTCCATAGATGAGAGAAATCATATGATAATCGTCTTTCTCTGCTTGTGTACAGTCTTATTCTGGATCTGCTTTATTATCTTAGGTGTGACCCTTGTAAGCTACTGATTGATAGCCTTGTCAATATTTGTTTTCACTGTAAGTCTGCCTGAGATAAATTCTTGCCATTTAGAGAATCTCAGAACAGCTTCCTAGTCTACTAACATAGGCACTTCAAAATGTAGTGAAATCTTTTAGAAGACTAAGGTTTTCTGGTGGCAAGCCTCTTCCACCATTTGGTCTTTGATTATCGTGTGACTGCAGGGAAGTTCATAATGCCTTTTTAATGTTTTTAACCTAATTGACCAAATTGCTGAGCAGCTTCAGAGCTCCAAAAATGCCTCATGGAAAAAATTTTCTATGGTTTTGACAGTCCCCTTAAATTTCAACTGCTAAAATTTGCTATTTTTTTCTTTCTAATAAAAGATCTCTGCCTAATCCAAACCTGATCTCCAAATTTCAAAATCTCCAAATGTCTCTAGGAAAAAAATTGCCTAACAGTGGTCCCCTAAAATATGCAAGCTTTCTCTCCTGTCATGGTTTAAACAATTAGCTGTCTTTGGTTTCACTGTAGTCTAATGCCTTTTAAAATATCATCAATAGGGTGCCTGAGTATCTCAGTCGTTAAGAATCTGCCTTTTGTCCAGGTCCTGATCCCAGAGTCCTGGGATCGAGCCCCACATCAGGCTCCTCCACTGGAAGCCTGCTTCTTCTTCTCCCACTCCCCCTGCTTGTGTTCCCTCTCTCACTGCCTCTCTGTCAAATAAGTAAATAAAATATTTAAAAATTAATAAATAAAATAAAATATCATCAATAAAATGTATCTTAATTTTTCTAGTTATTTTCCCACAGTTACATCCGTCACTACTTGCTACACCCTTTCTCTAAACTTAATATTTAGTACAGGTTTTATATTTAATGTAATTGCTAAATATTTAAATGTAAATAAGCTGTCTTAGTATTTATTGTCCTATTCTATGTTCTTTTTTAACTTTGTTCTTGTCTTCTTTGGAATTAATCAAGTATTGTTATTGTTTTTGTTTTTCTCCTTTATGAGCTTGTAGTTTCACTTTATTTTATTATTATTATTGTAGCTGTCTTAAATTACAAAATGAATACTTGACATGCCAATATTTAATTTCACTTTGCGCTACATTTTGTTGGAATGATTGAGTTTTGTTTCAGGTTTTTTTTTTTCTTGGCGAAACTATATTTTTCTATTTTTATTCTTCTAGGGATTAACATTTTTGACATATTAATAACTCCATTTCATACTGTTCTTTATATTCTAAAATATGTATACTTTGAGAGATATGTATCTTAGAAAAAAATGAATTTTACTAATTTCTATGATGATTATTTCTTCTTGCTTAATTCTTCTATCTCCTGGTTTAGTTTCCCTTTTTTTTGGATATCATTCACAACCAATTCTTATAGAAATAAATTTGGAAAGCAAATTATAGGAGTTCAAATGTGTGCTTTCATATACTTTTTGTTTGTTTGTTTCTACCTATTTAACATTGGGTGAAATTTGCAATTCTATCTGCCAGCTTAAACAGAAGTTCTACCTTTTCAATGATCTAACCAATATGCTTATTTTTACATTTTACCCAGTATACCTTTCAAATCAAGATTTTCTTTTCCTTTCTCTTTCTCTATTTATCTATATGTATGTATAGATAGATACAGATAGGCAGATGATATAGATGAAAAGATAGAGATGCTAGTGATGGATAAGAGATAGGTAGGGATAGATGATAGAAAGAAAGAAAGAAAGAAGAAAGAAAGAAAGAAAGAAAGAAAGAAAGAAAGAAAGAAAGAAAGAAAGAAAGAAAGAGATAGATGATAGATGATAGATAGATAGATATAGATAGATGATAGATATATAGATAGATAGATAGATAGATAGATAGATAGATAGATGATAGATGATAGATAGATTAGATAGCTAGCTGGATAGATAGATGATAGAGATATCTTTCTTCAAAACTTCCTTGTGGTTCAAATCACCCAGTTCCTTGGGAGAGCATTTTAGCATTATATAAGTTTCTTTCCTTGTATTTTGTGTTGCCTTTCTTCAAACCAATAGTCAGTCCATGTTATTGTATGTTTATTTTGGGAGTTGATAATCACTTTGCAACTCCCTTTTTACACAGAAATTAGAAATTAGAGTAGGCATTTACCTGTTACCATTGAGAAAATGTTGACCTACCCGGCTATTTATATGAGTATCCTGAATATTTCCTCTGTCAATTGCTCTTGCTTCTTCTGATATAGACATGCCATGCTGCTGCTCTTGCTGCTGTCTCCATCTTCTTCAGCAAATGATTCTGTGTGTATTTTGTACATGGTTTTCCTTTTTGTTTTCAACCTTGGTGCACATCATCTTTTAATGATTTCATAGTTAGTGGATCTTCATGACCCCTTTTTCGGATTTTCATAAACTATCCTTGTACTTCCCTGGTGTGAATGTGTGTATCTGGCTGTGTGTATCTGCATGTGTGATTTAAATTGTACTCATATGCCAACTTACATATGACCTTTAATGTCCATAGCCATATGTATTTATATTTACTAAGAAAACTGTGCATATGGAGTGAAAGAGGGAAGTGTAACTTATGCTCAGTCTGCTTTCTTCCTTCTCAAATGAAGATCCCATAGACTTTGAATGTTTCTCTTTCTTATTTTGTGGAAATAATGCGTAACTTGAATTCCAGACAAATTGTCTGATTTTTTTACAGTATTCCTTACTTTTTTCTGTAATCCTTTAAAGTATTTATACTAAAAATCACATTATTTTTTTAAAATCACAATTATGTATCAATATCTATTTTTTTGGTTTCCAGAAAAATGCATACATGGGATATCAAATTATAATAAATACCTTCACCAAATATAGCTGTACATTGTTTTATCCCACTTCTACAACTTCCATTCACACAGAGCCACTGATTCTCTCCACATGGATGCCCATTCTGAACAAAAAAGTTATCTTGACATGTTGCAGATGATCCATTGCAATATTCAGGGAGATCACATTCATCAGTGGGAGGCCTACACATGTCTCCTTTTGCCGCATACTGATAGGGTGAAGTAAATAACATTGAATAAAGCAGAATGTGAACATATAAGTATTATGAAGATGATGAATTTGTTCATGAAGGTAATATAAAAAATTTAAAAAGGCTCTTTACCTGACAATCTGTACAGCATTCACCAGTATCACAAATTGAGCCAGGTTTTAGCATACATGTTTCAGGATTACAGCATGAGTTTGACTTAGCCTCACAATCCTGAAAAGCAAATCAAATGTTCTGAAGTATCTCCCAACTTATACTTGCATTAGACAGATATTTTAATGATAACTGTATATTATATAATTTTCAGATAGATGCTTAAATCACATGTTGGTGAACATAAAAAAATGAAGCCACTTATTCATTTACGTAGCAGATATTTGTTACTACACTCTGCTATACTGTATATCCCTAGAGTAGATTTGACACTGTTGGTTGTAGGGGTTTCTGAAACCCTGGAGTCCACCAAAGGCAAGACATCAAGCTCTCTGGTGCTTGTAGACAAAGACATAGTTAAATACAAGACATAAAATAAACAGAAGCTATGATTTATCAATTTCATTACAATGACCAGTTCTTAATCAACTCTTATGAATCTGTTGTGTTTTAATAAGTTTGTAACTTTTATGGGATGTCCAAAGTTTACTTTACTTTTATTTTTTATTTTTTTCTTTTATAAAATGTCTTATTTAAATTCAATTTAGTTAACATATAGTGTATTATTAGTTTCAGGGGTAGAATTTAGTGATTCATCAGTTGCATATAAAACACAGTGCTCATTTACATCAAGTGCCCTCCTTAATGCCCATTACCCGATTATGACATCCACCCCCCACCTCCCCTCCAGCACCCCTCAGTTTGTTTCCTCTAGTTAAGAGCCTCTTATGGTTTGCCTCCTCTCTGTTTCTATCTTATTTATAAGGTAAAATATGTAAGATATATTATATATTTTATAAGATAAAATTAGCTTCTTCTATGTGTAGCTTTATGTCCTTTGTCAAATTTGGGGAATTTTAAACATTATGTTTTCTTTTTTTTTTATAATAATAATATTTTTTATTATATTATGTTAGTCACCATACAGTACATCCCTAGTTTTTGAGGTAAAGTTCCATGATTCATTACTTGTGTATAACACCCAGTGCACCATGCAATACATGCCCTCCTTAATACCCATCACCAGCCTATCCCATTCCCCTACCCCCCTCCCCTCTGAAGCCCTCAGTTTTTTCCCAGAGTCCATACTTTACTTTTAATCCTCTAAAGACAAAGAACTAGAAAATTATATTTCTAAACATGATTGAAATTATCACCTTTATATCACCTACCTATATCTTATTATGCCTTAATTAATGCTATGATTTATCCATGACCAGTGATTTTTTAAAATTTTTGATTATTATGCTTAGATAAGAGAAGGCTAGAGAACAATGCTTACACACACACACACACACACACACACACACACACACACACACTTACTTTTTAAATTCCCCCAGGATTTGGAACAGGGTTAATTGGACAAAAATCTCAATAAGTTACACAAAAATAAATCATGCATTTCATTAATCTTAATATGAGTTATAGCACCATACTTACTAGGGTAAACTAAATTTGCAGTATTTTCCAGAACTATTCTGCCTAATCAATGTCATTGTCATTGTTATCTATATGGGATTCCAGAGAATGAAGTAATATCACAGGGACTGGCTCATTTATATGATAGTTAATAGAGCTAAGATACACAACTGTGAAGTTTTACTAGAAATTTTCAGAGTTTCTATTCAGACCCAAACAAGAAAAGACAAGTGGATACTGGGAATAATTTCTTAAAAACACATCATTCAACTAGGTATCTAAAAGCTCACTTTCGTACTGGGGATGATACCCATGTGTGACTTTAGCTACTGCTGTAGGGAACACTGAACTCCTTTTGTGTCTTGATTTTCTCACATCCATAAGCCCATTATGAGTCTCACGATCTCTCTCCCTTACTGCATTCCTTTTATCTCAACTCTTCCACCTCCCACCAATCCAGCAGCTTTATCTAAGGCTTTTGTGGGTTAGAAAACATGCTTTTATTGATTATATATGGTCCAAACACTTTTTACTTAAATATTGACCTGTATTAAAATTTTCAAAGCCACAAGTATGCCTCATTTTCTTGTTAATTTTTGAAAACTTTATATATCTATTTACCTGAACGCCAGCAGATCTTAGGTTTGGAAAAAATATGGCCATACCTTATTTTATTGCACTTCACCTCATTGCACTTTGCAGATATTACATACGAATTGAAGGTGGCAACCCTACATTGAGCAAATCTATCAACGTCATTTTTCCAACAGTCTCTGTGTCACATTTGGTAATTCTTGAAGTATTTCAAACTTTTTCATTATTATTATTATATTTGTTATGGTGATCTGTTTTCAGTGATTTTTTATTTTACTATTGCAATTTTGGGGAGTGTCATGAACCATGCCCATATAAGACAATAAACTTAATTGTGTATGTTCTGACTGTTCCACTGATAAGCAGCTGCTCCTCTCTCCCCCTCTTCTCAGGCCTCCCTATTCCCTGATACACAACAACATTGAAATAAGGCCAATTAATAACCCTACAATGCTAAGTGTTCAAGTTAAAGGAAGAGTCTCATGTTTCTCACTTAAGTCAAAAGCTGGAAATTATTAAGCTTAGTGAGGAAAGCATGTTGAAAGCTAAGATAGGCCAAAAGCCAGGACTCTTACACCAAAAAGTTAGCTAAGTTTTGATGCAAAGGAAACATTCTTGAAGGAAATTTAAAGTACTGCTCCAGCGATACCTGACTGATAAGGAAGCAAAATGGCCTTATTGTTAATGTGGAGAAAGTTTTAGTGGTCTGGATAGAAGATCAAACCAACCATAACATTCCCTTAAGCCAAAGCCTCATCCAGAACAAAGCCCTAATTCTTTTCAATTCTATGAAGGCTGAGAGAGGGGAGGAGGCTGCAGAAGACCCTGAAGCTGGCAGAGATTGGTTCATGAGGTTTAAGAAGCCATATCCATCACATAAGAGTGCAAAGTTAAGTAGCAAGTGTTGATGTAGAAGCTGTAACAAGCTATCTAGAAGATTGACTAAAATAATTAATGAAGGCGGCTACACTAAACAACAGGTCTTCAATGTAGATAAAACAGTCTTCCATTAAAAGATGTCACCTAGGGTTTCATAGGTAGGATGGAGAAGGTAATGCCTGGTTTCAAAGCTTCAAAGTACAGGCCGACTTTCTTGTCAGTGGTTAATGGAGCTGGTGACTTTTAGCTGAAGTTAATACTAATTTACCATTTCAAAACTTCTAGGGCCCTTAAAAATTTGCTAAATCTACTCTGTCTGTACCCTATAAATGTAAAGTCCAGATGACAGCACATCTGTTTACAACAAAGTGTAGTGAATATTTTAAGGCCACTGTTGAGACACACTCCCTGTTCAGAATAAAAGAATCCTTTCAAAATATTACTGCTCATTGACAATGCACCTGGTTACCCAAGAGTTCTGATGGAGATGTACAATGAGATTAATGTTGTTTTTATGATTGCTAACACAACATCCACTCTGCAGTCCATTGATCAAGGAGTAACTTTAACTTACATTTCATAACGTTATAATTGCAATACATAAGTGATTTCTCTAACAGACCTGAGCAAAACAAGTTGAAAACTTTGTGGAGAGGACCACAGTAGGTACCATGAAAAGCATTCAGAAAGCATTAACAGAAGTTTGGAACAAGTTGATTCCAACCCTCATGAATGACTTTGAGGGGGTCAAGACTCAGTGGAGGAAGTAAATATAGGTGCGGTGGAAATAGCAAGAAAACTAGAATTGGAAGTGAAGCCTAAAACTGTGACTGAATCACTGAAATCTCATGATAAAATTTTGACAAGGATTTGCTTCTGATGGATAAGGAAAGAAAAGTGGTTTCTTGAGACGGAATCTACTCCCGCTGAAGACGCTGTGAAGATTGTTGAAATGACAAGATTTAAAATATTACATAAATTTAGTTGATTAAACAGCAGCAGATCTTGAGAGGATTGACTCCAATCTGAAAAAATTTTTACTGTGAGTAAAACATCATCAAATACCATTGCATGCTTACAGAGAAACTGTTCATGAAAGAGTCCATCAATGCAAGAAATTTCATTGTTGTCTTATTTTAGAAACTGCCTCATAGGGCACCTGGGTGGCTCAGCTGTTAAGTGTCTGCCTTCCGCTCAGGTCATGATCCCAGGGTCCTGGGATAGAGCCCCATGTTGGGCTCCCTGCTTTGGTGGGAAGCCTGCTTCTCCCTCTCCCATCCCCTTGCTTGTGTTCCTTCTTGCTGTTTTTCTGTCAAATAAATCAAATCTTAAGAAAGAAAAAAAGAAGAAAGAAAGAAAGAAAGAAAGAAAGAAAGAAAGAAAGAAAGAAACTCCCACAGCCACCCCAACCTTCAACAACCGCCAGCCTGATCAGTCAGCAGCCATCAGCATTGAGGCAAGGTTGTGACTTGCTGAAAGCTCAGATGATGATTGGCACTTTTTTATTTTTTATTCTTTTTAATTTTTTATTATGTTATGTTAGTCACCACACAGTACATCATTAGTTTTTGATGTAGTGTTCTATGATTCATTGTTTGTGTATAACACCCAGTGCTCCATGCAATACGTGCCCTCCTTAATACCCATCACCGGTCTATCCCATTCCCCCATCCCCCTCCCCTCTGAAGCCCTCAGTTTGTTTCCCAGAGTCCATAGTCTCTCAGGCTTCATTCCCCCTTCTCTTTACCCCCCGTTCATTCTTCCCTTCCTTCTCCTACCGATCTCCCTGCTATTTCTTATGTTCCATAAATGAGTGAAACCATATGATAATTGTCTTTCTCTGCCTGACTTATTTCACTTAGCATAGTCTCCTCCAGTCCCATCCATGTTGCTGCAAATGTTGGGTAATCGTTCTTTCTGATGGCTGAGTAATACTCCATTGTATTATGGACCACATCTTCTTTATCCAGTCATCTGTTGAAGGGCATCTTGGCTCCTTCCACAGTTTAGCTGTTGTGGACAATGCTGCTATGAACATCGGGGTGCATATGGCCCTTCTCTTCACTACTTCTGTATCTTTGGGGTAAATACCCAGTAGTGTAATTACTGGGTCATAGGGTAGCTCTATTTTTAACTTTTTGAGGGACCTCCACACTGTTTTCCAAAATGGCTGTACCAACTTGCATTCCCACCAACAGTGTAAGAGGGTTCTCCTTTCTCCACATCCTCTCGAACATTTGTTGTTTCCTGCCTTGTCAATTTTTACCATTCTAACTGGTGTAAGGTGGTATCTCAATGTGGTTTTGATTTGAATTTCCCTGATGAGCACTTTTTTAGGGAACAAAAAGTATCAGCAAAGGTATTTAGCAAAAAAGAAAAAAAAAGTATTTTTAATTAAGATATGAACCTTGTCTTTTAGACATAATTCTATTTCACACTTAATTGACTATAGGTAAACATATAACTTTTATATGCACCAGGAAACCAAAATTTATTGTGATATTCACTTTATTGTGATGGCCTGGAACCAAACCCACACTATCTCGGAGGTATGCTTGTGCTCAGGAAGAACACACTCAAGAGGGAAAGTAAAACTTAGGTCAACTCCGTTAGAGAACTAATGACCTTGAAAATCACCTGTATGGATAATCTACAAACCACTGAATCCATATACTGATATATGTGTGCACTTATCAGTTTATTTCAATATAAAAGTGAGTTTGATGTATTAGGGAAAATGGCAGCATAATAGTATAAAAATTTGTTTATAATTTTTCATGTAATTCTGCTATATAGTCTTCCAAATTAGTACTAACCTCTTCATTTCCACAGTCACATTGTTCTCCTTGTTCCACTTGTCCATTACCACAAACCGCAGCTTTGTATGATGCATCTAAGTGTGGCTGATTTTGAAGACATTGGGACTTTGGCTTTGAAATAAAATGTGCAAAATCCTCCATGCTGCAGTTACTGAAGACCTTCACACCACTGGAATGACTAAACATACATCGAACTTCACATTTTTATGTAGGTATTTCTTCATAAATTGCCTAGACTTGGAATAAACCTATTTAATAGCATTCCACAAGAATTAAAATGCTCAATTTTGTTAGTGTCAAACTCATTTTCTGTACAAAAGAAGTCAATTGTGCAAGAACTTACATTAAATATTTTAGTTAGAATTAAATAATAAAATTTTATTGTTTCTTATGTTACACTCACTCATGACATTATTTTCTCTTATAGTTCCTACTTCACAAAGTATGCCATCTGTTTCATTTGTTGCTTCTTTTTCTTTTCATGACTCCTAAATATTACAATAGCCTGTATTAACAAAGAGCTTGGGCTTTTCACTTCTTTTATCTATACTTATTCATAAATAATCTTACTCAGTACTGCATTTTGAATAACACCTATACTTGATAGCTCAGATAGTTGTTTCTCTAACTTAAATATATTGCTTAAACTCGAGTCTAGTATCCAGTCTTTATTCAAACAGAGATAACATTTCTAAGCACACATCTAAAATACTACTCTTTTAAATTTACTACTTTTTATTATTTATTTATTATTTATTTTAAATTACTACTCTTTATTCTTTTAGTGACATTTATTTTTCTTTAAAATATTTATTAATAACTGAAATATTATTTGCTCATTATCTTCTCCTACTAGTTTTTCAGCTCCAGGAGAAAAGACATTCCAATCCCTTTGTTCTCTAGCACAGAGTACAGATCTCAATGATTTTTTTTTAAATAAATTCTATGATGGAACCCATCTGTTGTAAATAGTCATGCTTTGGTTGCTGTTACATTATGAATTTTAATATTCTGCATAGTATTAACATGTGAAAAGATTATATTCATAAAGGTTTATAATTTGATGACAGATAGAGCTAATGTGAAGTTATTGGATTTTAAGGCTACAGGCTCAAATCATTGTCCTTTGGGTTAGGACAAGGAAATGTTATTTACATGAGGATCATGAACAAATTAGGGATTTTTAATGAATTACCAATTTTTTTTTGAGGTCACATCCTGGTTGAACATACTGTTCAGTTATAATTACCACAAAATAATGGATTTATTGTTACATTGCAAATAATTCAGATCATTTCTGTCTAAATACCAAAAACCAAAAGAAGAAAAAGTGATACAACATGATATTACTTAAGACTAGGCAATGAAAAATATATTTATTATGTGTAACTGGTTTATAGGGGATATACTTCTAGTAGTAAAATTAATGTTGTCATTGAAAGAAAATATTAATCATAATTACATCCAACTAAAGAATTTATTTGTAGCTTGAATCTTTGCAAACATTTGTTGGACATTCCCATTCTCCAATCTCTCATTTTTCCTTGATAATAGAGCTTCTGATTTTCAGTTGCATACAGGACTTCCTTGCACAATCCTTACATTTCTTAGCCTTTTGTGAAGTTAAAGTATACATATATAAAGTTCAGATAATTGGCCTAAAACAAAACCATATGTTTAAATTCTAGAAAATAATGTTGACAGCCATGCTTTCATTCTATTGGTGACTATAATTTTGGGTGATTGTTATAGTTAAAGCTTCCATCATGAGCTATGAGATAATCCTGGATAAGAAAGTCACTGTGTAGAAATTAATGTGAAATTATACAGTGAAATGCCATGCAATTAATAGAATGCTAATTTCCCAAAATAAGATAAACTTCTCTTTGATTTAAGCCATTATTACTTTGGAATTTCTGTAACTTGCATTCAAATCTAAATACAAAGTCCATCCCAATAAATATAGATCTCAATCAGGATATTGCTGTTTTAATCACATTTCAAACACTCATTTTTCTCACCACTCACCACATAATTGCAAAGCATTGACAGCAGGATGCAGTGTTCTCGTTACAGTGAAGGCAGAGAATACTAGAATAGATCATCTTTTGCTTAATCCATAAGCAAAACATGTGTTCAATATCTGCACTTTTTTAGAAGAAGCAACATTCATTAGAAATAAAATGAATAAAACCTGTATTCAAATATAACTCTGGAGAAGTTACTAGAGCATTTCAATTACTAACTGAAAAAGAAATAACAACACTTCAACATATACTCTTTCTGTGAAGTTTGTACAGCATGGAGATAATCAAGCAAAAATGGGAAACAAAAAGATAAAAACAATTGCTATTATTAAATAAGTCACAACGAATTTCAAAATATGTACATCTAAAATGATAATTACTAAATCAGAAATTAATAACAAAAAATCTAGATGATCCACAAATATTTGAAAATCAGTTGACATACTTCCAAACCAGCCCACTAAACAAAAAAAGAATCACAAAGAAAAAGAAATATTTTAACCAAATAAAAAAGAAATAGAAAATGTCAAAATGTATGGTATGCAATTGAAGCTGCAGTTAGAGGGAAATGTATAGCTTTAAAGGACTTACACAAAAAGAAAGAAGGTTTAAAATTAAGTGTTTGCATTTTCATGTTAAAAATCTAGGGGAGGGGCGCCTGGGTGGCGCAGTCGTTAAGCGTCTGCCTTCAGCTCAGGGCGTGATCCCAGCATTCTGGGATCGAGCCCCACATCAGGCTCCTCTGCTAGGAGCCTGCTTCTTCCTCTCCCACTCCCCTCTCTCGCTGGCTGTCTCTGTCAAATAAAAAAAAAATCTAGGGGAGAGGGGCGCCTGGGTGGCACAGCGGTTAAGCATCTGCCTTCGGCTCAGGGCGTGATCCCAGTGTTATGAGATTGAGCCCCACGTCAGGCTCCTCCTCTGTGAGCCTGCTTCTTCCTCTCCCACTCCCCCTGCTTGTGTTCCCTCTCTCGCTGGCTGTCTCTATCTCTGTCGAATAAATAAATAAAATGTTTAAAAAAAATCTAGGGGAGAAAACTAGTTTACCCAAAACTATGCATAAGATTAAGAAAACTATGCACAAGTGATGAGAGTCAATAAATTGAAATACAATCTTTAAAAAAATCAATTAATTTGATAAAACCCAAGTTGAATATTAAGAAAAAAAATGAAAGCTCAAATTATATCAGAGATAAAAGAGGTAATATCACTAGAGATTCCAGTGACTTTTAAAGGAAAATAAATGGAATTTAGTCTTGGGAAGATGGCAGAGTAGGAGGACCCTAATCTTACCTCTAGACATCACTATCATCCCATTAATAAACCAGAGAGTGATCCAAAGACTGGCAGAATAAACTCCATGACTAAATGTAGAGAAGTAGCAACATCAGAGAGGTTAGCAAGGGCAGAAATGGTAGTTAGGAGCTGCCCACAGCAAAAGGGGAGCTTCAGGCTCTGAGAAGGGAAAGCACCAGGGGGCCCACATCAGGGGTAGGGGATAATGAATCCCCATAACATCAGCCTTGAAAACCAGAGAGGCTGAATTCCATGAGTTGGTATAACCAGCAGAAGTTGGAGCCTGGAACTTCAAAAGTCGGCTGACTCAACACTGGGTGAGAGCCAAAAGGGTGAGTAATAGATGGGTCCTCACCCTCAAAGATATAGCAGCTCTCAGACAGACAATATAGAAGTGACAGTTTGCACACCAGTGAGGCAATGAGAGGAAGATCAGTTTATACTAATTTCAGAGTGTGATGGAGAACTTCTCCAGCAACAGAGGAGCTGGCAGGTGCCATTTTCCTCTCTTGCAATCTAGCATAAACACAGAAGCACCTGTGAGAGATGGCACTGCACTCGTACTTGCTACCTAACTTGCTAGCAGTATTCCCTGTCCATGAGTTCTCCTGAGGAACCACATAGTCCAAGACTGCTGGCTTCAGCCCTGGGCTCAGTGCAAGTTTTGTTAACTCCACATATGCCCCATCCAGCTGCCTCAAGAATAGAAGCCACACAAACACATGCCATGCTGGGTGGCCGCCACGCCTTGAGGGATCTGGCCTATGACTAGCAGCTCAGTGCAAATTTTGCTAATACCACTGCCCCACCCTTGAGCTCTCTTGTAGTCACACCCCCTCAGAGCCAGTCTGCCTGAGTCTCACTAACACCATGGAGAGCAAGCACAGCCCACAACAGGCAGAGAGCCAGTGCAAACATCCGGACTGAAGGAAAAAGCAACTCATACACAACAGCAAGCAACACACATAGGAGACTCCCTTGAAATGCCAGGTTCTGGTGAACAGGGGACACTGCACTGCAGGGCACTACAGGACCTCTTCTTCATAAAGCCGCTGCTTTCAAGAGCAGAAGATGTAACTGACTTTCCTAACACACAGAAATAGACACAGAGAGATAGACAAAATGAGGAGATGGAGAGATATGTCCTGAATGAAAGACATGACAAAATCATAGCAGGAGATGTAAGTGAAACAGAAATAAGTGATATGTCTGACAGAGAATTTAAAATAATGATAGGGAGGGCATGTATTGCATGGTGCACTGGGTGTTATACCCAAGTAATGAATCATGGAACTTTACATCAAAAACTAGGGATGTACTGTATGGTGACTAACATAATATAATAAAAAAATTATAAAAAATAAATAAAATATACATTTTGATAAAAAACACAAAAATAAAATAATGATCATACAAGGATACTCACTGGACTTCAGAAAAAAGTGGAAGATATCAGTGAGAGCCTTGACAAACAGATATAAAATAATTTATCAGAGATGAAGAACTTAATAAATGAAGTTAAAAATACAATAGATGGAATAAATAGTAGACTATGGGAAGTAGAGGAATGTATCAGTGACCTGGGGGATAGAATAATGGAAAGCAAGCAAGCTGAATAGGTGAGAGACAAACAAATAGTAAGAATAGACTCAGAAAACTCAGTGACTCCATCAAGCATAATAACATTTATACTATAAGGATCCCAGAAGGAGAAGAGAGAGAAGGGGGGGCAGAAAAATGTATTTGAAGAAGTAATAGCTGAAAACTTCACAAATCTTCACCAAACTTCTCAGAGAAACAGAGATCTAGATTCAGAAAGCAAAGAGTTCTCCCAACAAATTCAACCAAAAAAGGTCCACACCAAGACACATGCTAATTAATATGGTGTAAAAAAAAGGGGGGGGTGATAAATAATTGTAAAGGTTACAAGAGAAAAGAAGACAGTTATATACAAAGGACACTTCATAAGTCTATCAGCTTATTTTTCAGCAGAAACTTTGCAGGCCAGAAGAGAATGGCACAGTATATTCAACGTGCTGAAAGGGAAAAATCAGCAGCCAAGAATATTCTATCCAGCAAGACTATCATTCAGAATAGAAGGAGAGATAAAGTGTTTCTCAAACAAAAGTTAAAAGAATTAATGACCACTAAACCAGCCCTACATGAAATGGTAAGGGAGACTCTGTGAGTGGAAAATAAAAACCGTAAGTAAGAGTAAGAAAATAGGAAGAACAAAAGTCCATAATACGAGTTATACCTGTAAAAATCAGCCAAGAGAAGCAAAAAATAAAAAGATGTAAAATATGATACCAAAAACCTAAGCATGGAAGGGAGAGGAGTAAGAATGAGTTCAAAAGTGACTATCAGCTTAATATAGACTACTATATGGAGAAGATGTTCTGTATAAAATGAATAGTAACCAAAAAAAAAAAAAAACCCAAAAACTGTGGTAGATTTTCTTTACTTGGATTCATCACTAAATAAAACCAGAAAAACATGGCCAAGAGAAAGAGAAGAAAGGTCAGAGAAAAACTACAAAACAATGAGAAAACAACTAACAAAATAGCAATAAATACATACCTATCAATAATTACTTTGAATGTAATAAACTAAATGGTCTAATCAAAAGACATAAAGTGACAGAGTGTATTTTTAAAAAGACGTATCTATATGCTGCTTACAAGAGTCTCATTTCAGAACTAAAGACACCTGTAGTTTAAAAGTGAGAGTTAATATTCTTCTCAAACAATTGCAGAAAAATAGAAAATGAAAGAAAGCTTCCAAATTCATTCTATAAGGCCAGCATTACCTTGATACCAAAATCAGTAAAGACTCCACTAAAAAAGAGAAATGCATGCCAATATCACAGAAGAAAATGGATGGAGAAATACTGAATAAAATACTGCAAGTTTAATCTGAAAGTAAAAAGTCATTCACCACGATCAAGTGGGTTTTATTCCTGGATTGCAAGGGTGGTCCAATATTTACAAATCAATGAACATGATATATTACATCAGTAAGAGAAAGGATAAATATCTTTTGATCATTTCAATAGACACAAGAAAAGTACAACATCCATTTATGATAAAAGCCCTCAACAAAGTAGGGATTGAGGGAACATACCTCAACGTAGTAAAGGCCGTATATGAAAACCCCCCCCCATGAATATCACACTCAATGGGGGAAAACTGAGACCTTTCCCTTTAAGGTGAAGGACAAGACAAGGATGTCCAGTCTCACCACCTTTATTCAACATAGTACTGGAAGTCTTAGCTACAGCAATCAACAACAAAAAGAAATAAAAGCCATCCAGACTGGTGAAGAAGAAAATTCACTATTTGCAGATGGTGTGATACTACATACAGAAAACCTGAAAGACTCCACCAAAAACTATGAAAACTGAAAAAAAGAATTCAGTAAGGTCATAGGATATAAAATCAATGTACAGAAATCTGTTGCATTTTTATAAGAAAGCAGCAGAAGAGAAATTAAGGAACCAATCCACATTAAATAATTAGATACCTAGAAATAAACTAACCAAAGAGGTGAAAGACCTATACTCTAAAAACTAGAACATTGATGAAAGAAAGTGACAATGACACAAAAAAATAGAAAGACAGTCCATGCACATGGATTAGAAGAATAAATATTGTTAAAATATACTACCTAAGGCAATCTATACATTTAATGCAATCCCTATCAAAACACCAGCAACATTTTTCACAGAACTAGAACAAACAATCCTAAAATTTCTATGGAACCACGAAGACCCTGACTAGACAATTTTGAAAAAACAAAGCAAAGCTGGAGGCATCACAATTCTAGACTTCAAGTTATATCACAAAGCTATAGCAATCAAAATAGTATGGTACTGGCAAAAAAAATAGATAAAGCAATAGAACAAAACAGAAAATCAGAAAAATACCCTCAACTCCATGGTCAATTAATCTTCAACAAAGCAGGAAAGAATATCTAATGGGACAAAGTCTCTTCAACAAATGGTGTTGGGAAAACTGGACAGCAACATGCAAAAGAACGAACCTGAGTCATTTTCTCACACCATACACAATAATAAACTCAAAATGGATTAAGGACTTGAATATGAGACTTGAAACCATAAAAATCCCTAAAGAGAACAAAGGCAGAAATGTCTGATATCAGCCATAGCAACATTTTTCTAGACATGTCTCTGAGACATACTAAATAAAAGCAAAAATAAACTGCTGGGACTATTTCAAAATAAAATGCTTCTGCAAAGCAAAGGAAATGATCAACAAAATTATAAGGCAACCTACAGAAGATAGGGAGAAGATATTTGTAAATGACATATCTGATAAAGGGTTAGTATCCTCAAAAAGTTTAAAATAGAGTCACCCTATGATCCATTAATTTCATTACTGGATATATGTGTGTGTGTGTGTATACCCACTACTGGGTATATATATACATGTGATTATATATATCACATATATATGTGTGATATATAATATTTAGCCATAAAAAAGAACAAAATCTTGCCATTTGCAATGACATATAGAGGCAAATATTAGGGAAGAAAAATCCAGCAACAAGTAGGGCAATACACAAAAAGGATTATTCATCATGTCCAAATGTGGTTCATCCCAGGAAAACAAGTTATTTAAACAATTGAAGATCAATAAAATATATTTCAACATATCAACTGAAAAAAGTAAAAACAACAATAACAACACGTAATCATCTTAATATGTAATGAAATCTATTCATGACAGAAACTTGGACAAAGAATAAAAAAAGAACTTCCTCAATCTGAGTAAAAGCTTCTGTGAAAATCTTTCAGCTAACATATTTAATGGTGAAGGATTAAAGATTTTGCTTTTAAATTAGAAGCAAGAAAAATTGCCACACATTCCATTTCTATCTAAATTTCTCAAATTGCACATGTGAGTGAAATCGTATGGTTTTTGTCTTTCTGTGACTTATTTCTTTTAGCATAATACACCCTAGCTCCATCCATGTCATTGCAAATGGCAAGATTTCATTCTTTTTGATGACTGAGTAATAAAAATAACACACACACACACACACACACACACACACATCTTCTTCTCCAACCATTCATCAGTTGATGGACGTTTGGGTTCTTTCCATAATTTGGCTATTGTTGATAATGCTGTTCTATAGCCTCTTCTGAGATAACTATTTTCATATGAGTCTCTGCCAAATCAGAGCCTGAGATAAACATTTGAGTGCAAGTATTCTTAAGAAATGATTGCAGAAGCAGAAGTGAAGGAATGGAGAGAATGTGATGTTATCAGCTTTGTTGCTGTAGGCAATGGGGCTTAATTGTCTAAGACATATGAGGAGCAGAAAATGGCTGTGAGAAATGTCCTTCAGAAAGACAAGAGGCTGGCTCTAGTCACTGGATGATGGTTTCCATAAATCCCCTATTTGGTCCTAATTCTATGAAATCTCGCCGTTGTACTCAAAGAATAATGATGATAGCATCAAATTCACTAGGTCTTTGAGGCATGGCAAGGATCCTGCAAAAAGGCCGTCTCTAGTAACAGAAGAAGCTGAATAACAGCACCTCCGAAATCAGGAGACGCCGAGACTTCGGGTTGGGAGGCAAAATGAAAGAGATTCACGCTGACAACGCCAAACTAATAACTCATTCTTGTATAGTGATCACAAGCCTGTATTTAGCCCATCAAATCATGCATTAGGTCATAAAATCTGGCAAGTGACTTAGTGATAAGTGTAGAATTAGATCACTTAGGAAAAAGCAAGTGTGGTATCAGATTACAAGTGACAGTGAGGTAGACATGCAGCATTGGGCATTGTTGGACACAGCCTATATTTGACCATTATTAATTATTTTAGCAGCCTAGACTTTTTAAAACTAAATACACCAGACTTATTTTTATATAAACTATGTATATAAAGCATATAAAAGTAAAGCATCTTACATTGCTTCTGGGTTCATTATGCAGACAGTTCCTGAGCACTGGCATTTGTTAATATCATCATAAGCTATTCCCATACTAAGGCTCAGTAATTGAGCTATAATAACTGCAAGTGATTCCAGACTTATGGTTCTGGGGTGCTGGAAAGAAAGAACACACATGTTCACACATTTTAGAAGGTAATTCATTTACCTGAAAAATAACACAATTATTTAAAATAGTCAATAAAATTGATAGAGGCTTCTAATATGTTAACCACAGGTATGTCATCCATATTGGTCTACCATCTTACAGGTATCATTATCAATATAAGAAAGATATAAAAAATGAGATCTGAAATTTTACCAAAATGTAAATGCATGGCTCACTTGGTGTCATCAGGGCAGGAAAAATATTGCCCCATAACTTGTTAATTATATATAGCAATTGTAGTCACATTTGTATTCACAAAAGAAAATCTTAAGACACACTACAAATACAGTGTCAAATTATTAACAGGTTATGTTCATCTATAATTTAATTATTTGGGGATAATATTTTATGTGAATCTCCCATACATTTAAAAAAATCATAAATTAACCCATTGAATTAAGCTAAATAATGACTGAGATTAAAAATGCTGATTTACCACAGTTGTTTAAACTTTGTTTTCAAAACTAAAATATCTTTATAATTTTTCTTTTTGCGAATATATGATACCTATTATAATAGCACATTTTAACCATACTAAAACATACACAGTTTAAGAAAAATCCAAAAATCACACTATCCCTTCATATAGATTTAATAGCATTTCATTGACTATACTTCAATACTGGTTTCTAGGAATACATCTTGGTGTCTTCTGTTTGCCTCTCTCAATCAACCCTGCGGCATTTTCCATCCTGTCACCTCACCAAAAGGTGACACCAATAGATTACATTAAAGGGTTCCTTTACCCTCTGCTTTTACCTTGATTTGGTCTAAAGAGAAGAACAGGCTAAGAAAAGACAAGGGCATTTATTACCATCACTGCCAAGGTGCCTATAACTATCTGAATCCTTGAGTGGAGCCCTCTACCTTCTGTCTGTGACCCTAGTAAAATAGCACTGTCCTTTCCTTCAAGTCTGGGTGACAATTAAATTCTTTTATTACTAGCCCTAAAGTATCGCAAAGTTCCTCAATATTGCATACCCACTGACAAATGGTCCCTTTATCAAATTACCACAGTTTAATGTACCACCCATTCTCAGAGAAAGAAAGGGAGAGGGAGGAAGAGTGGAAAAGAAACTGAAGGATTCTGAGGATTCTATTAAATTTTCAGAATTTAAATAATTGGATATTATAAATAATAATATAATAAATAATAGTATATTATATTATTACTGAACTTATTTATAAATTTTCTTTTTTGTAGGATAATGTAGAAAAGGTCTAGCAGTTATTCAATCAATGTATCTTTACAATCGTTTCTTATTCTTTATCTGTCCCGTTCCCTGTTATCTGTTATAGCTCAGTAAGATGAGATTCTGATAGACTGCAGAATTCTCTGTGCTAACATATAGGTGGCATAAACCTCAGTTCATAACACAAGCGAAGGAACAGCCCCTCCTTTTATATTCTGTAGAAGAATTTGTTTTACATTGGTACTAAAACTTTTGGAGACCTCCTCAAGGAGGCCCTCTGAACCTCGTGTTTTTGTGTGTTTGTTCATTTTCAAGTCTTATTTAAGATTCAGTTACTCAATAGGTCGATGTTTATTCAGGTTTTCTTTCCATTCATTCGATAGATTTTATTATTCATGAAATTTGTTAACTTTATCCAAATTTATTGCCATACATTAGTTGAGAATATGCCTTTTTTTATTTTAATATGTGTAGGATCCATGGTGATCATGTACCTTTTTTCTCAATGAGGTTTTGATAATTTATTTGCTCTTTTTAATGTAGGATACTAGTTTTGCTTGGGATTTATCAGTTTTAGTTATCTTTTTAAACAAATTACTTTTGGATTTGATGATTTTCTCCATGATATGCATGTTTCGTATTTTTCACTGATAGTCAATATTTTTTTATTACTTTCTCTTTTCTAGAGTCTTTCAGTTTAACTTGTAACTACATGTTTTTTGAAATTGGACTTAGATCATCTGCATTTAAGTTATCTTTATTTTAATTTGTATAATTAAAGCTACAATGTTCTCAGTTCTGTTTTTTTTGACATCCCAGGAGTTTGGCATGCTGTATTTTTAGTGTTTTTTAGTTAAAAATGAGTTCTAATTTCTCATGTTTTATTTGCAAACCTTCAGAAATTTTAAGTGATCTTTCTATTATTTAGTTCTAATTTTAATCCACAGTGGTCAGAAAATATTCTCTGTAAGATTTCTATCATTTTATATTGATACTACTTTATTTATCACTATTTTATTTTCTTCGGTAAATTAAAAAAAGAAGCAAGGGAACAGAAGAAATCTTTTGTAGGTGATGGATATGTTTATTTCTTTGTTTGAAGTGATGGTATTATGGATTTATGCATATGATAAACCCATCAAAGTGCATACATTAAATATGCATAAATTTTTATATTAAATATACTTTAATGCCTTTAAAAATAAAATAATATTCTGCTGCTCTTTAGTATAAGGCCTTTAAATATGTTTCAACAAAATGGAAAACAGGGCATTGCTGCATTAGATTTCTCCTCATTCTCAAATATTATTATGGACATCTTGTTTTCTTTTATTCTTTCACATTTGCTTTATATGTTTTGAAGCAATGTAATTTGGTACACACAACATTATGATTGCTGTCTTTCTTTTCAATTCCTTTGATTATCATTTAATATTCCTCTTTATTTCTAATAACATATCTTTCCTGAAAGTCTACTGCTATGGATTGAATTGTGTCCCCTGCAAAATGCTATGCTGTAGCCCTAGCCCCCACTGTGACCAATGTGACTGTATTAGGAGATAGGGTATTTAGGAAGTAATTAAGGTTAAATATGGGCATCTGATAAAACTGTGCCCTTAAGAAAAGATCTCTTGTTCTCTTTCTCTCTCTTGCTCCACTTCTCCCCACTATGTGAGGACACAAGAAAAGGTAGATGCCTGCCAGCAAGAAAGAGAGAGCTTTCACCAGAACCTAACCATGTTGGCACCCTCATCTCAGACTTCCAGCCTCTGGAATTATAAGAAAATAAATTTGTGTTGTTTAATCTACCCACTCTATGTTATTTGGTTGTGGCAGCACAACCTAATTAAAACATCTATTTTATTTGCTATTAATATGCCCAAGACAAATTGCTTTTGTTTAGTATTTACATTGTATACATTTTCTGTTTAAATTTCAACGTATAGATTCCAATTCCAGAAAGATGGAGCAAACAAATGCCAGTCTATCTCTCCCACTGAACTCAACTATGATAGCTCGACAGAATAGAGAGACAACTATTTGATTTGACAAGCTGAATTGGTCTCTCCCCGCCCAAAAGCCATGTAGTCTGAATTTGGACATGAGCACTGTAGTGCATATGGAGAACCAGGAGAAGTTCCGTAGTTCTGAATTGAAGAGTAGAAAAGGAAGCTCTTAAATCTCACAGAAAATGAGTATGTCCTGTTTATATCTTTTCTCCTTTTCCTCCTGTTCTTTCATGCTCCATCCATCAGATGATTCTTCAAGGACTGTGTAGCAGCACCAAAGCAGCCAAAAGAGGGAAATTACAGAATCAAAATTCTGAAAGAGGAGCACTTTCCTTTCCTTGCATGAGCTTTAGGTTCACCATTTTGGGACCAAATAAAGCAGTTCCGTTTTGTCATATT
This sequence comes from Ursus arctos, assembly GCF_023065955.2. Lineage (NCBI taxonomy): Eukaryota > Metazoa > Chordata > Mammalia > Carnivora > Ursidae > Ursus > Ursus arctos. The sequence continues at coordinate 4,812,724 of NW_026622952.1, forward strand.
CTGTTCTCCACTGCTTGGCCTCCAGAGGTGATACAATCACAGAAATGAGAAGACTCTGGACAAAAGACTAAAAAAAGCAGCCACAAATAAGTGAAATGTACCAGGGAGATAGAGAGCTGTGAATTCAGGAAATCAGTACCACAAAGCTATATTCTATCTATCTATCTATCTATCTATCTATCTATCTATCTATCTATCATCTATCTATCTATCTATCATCTATCTATCTATCTATCATCTATCTATCTATCATCTATCGATCTCCATGTATCTATCATCATCATCTCTATCATGCATCTATCTTTTAATTTTTAAGTATATATTTTTTATATTTAAGTATTAGCCTTTTTATTAATCTGGGCTCTCCAGAGAAACAGAACCAATAGCATAGAGAAAGGTAGGTAGAGAGAAAGAGATACATTATAAGGAATTGGCTCACATGATTATGGAAGCTGGCAAGTATAAAATCTGCAGAGTGGGCCAACAGCTTAGAGACCCAGCAGAACCAATGATATTGTTCCAGTTTGAAGGCCAGCAGGCTGAACACCCAAGGAAGGCGATGGTGCAGATGAAATCTGAAGGCAGTCTGCTGAAGAATTCTCTCCTGCTTGGAGAGGATGATCCTTTTGTTCTGTTCAAGCCTTCAACTGATTGGATGAGGCCCAACCACATTATGGAGGGCAATGTGTTTTACCCAAATTTCACCAATTTATATATTAATCTCATCAAAAACTCTCCAAGTCAACATACAAATTAATCATCACAAGCATCACTCTAACCTTTCAAGTTCAGATTCCAAATTAAACTCCTCTTCTACCCGTCTACTTCCCTTATGCCTCCTGGCCCCTGTAACTCTGCCTAGTTTTTCAAGACAAATCTGAAGCATGACCATTTATTTTTCCATCCTACAGGCTGTATTCAATAAGTCAATAAGCCCTTTATGTTCTATTTTCATAATATATACTGGACAAAATCTACTCATGCATCCAAGAGTAAAACACCAGTTTAAACCGTTCATCAGCAGTCGTCTCCTGTCTTGTCTCCTTGTTTTGGATCCTTAGCACTGAATAATTACTTTTTCATAAGGCTACTAGAAAAATATTTTGCACTGGCTTAAAAACTTCCAGTGCCTTTTCATTGCAAGAGAATAAAATTCAAAACTGTTTGCCAAGATCTATAAGGCCCTATATAATTAAACTCTTGATGACTTAATATTTTTCAGCCATCTTGTTCATGATGTTCATTTCCATCTGAAAGCCTCTGAATTTAATGACCTTTCTTGTGGGCTCTGTCTTGTTACACCTTGCCATAACTTTTTGTCTCATCCTTCATGCTTCCTCTTATTTTCTCAAGATTTTTCTTTGATCACCCTAGCTAACATAGTCTGTTCCCCATCCCATCAATTTTAATTATATTATCCTAACGTCTGTTCTTATTAGCAAAGGCCATTAACTGAAATACTACTTTACTTTCAGTTAAATTTGGTAGATTTTCTAAGGTTAAATGATCCTACATTCTTTGGATAAAATTACCTTGGTCATGGTCTATTATCTTATAAACTGCTACGTTCATTTGGTTAGTATTTTCAATTTATGGTTCTACTTCTCCTCTATGTTTGTGGATAAATTAGCCTCTAATTTCATTTTGTGTAACATCCTCTTTTGGTATTAATATTATTACGGTAATTTTTCCAAATTATATGGTAAAATTTCCGAATTTCTATTTTCTCTTTTTCTATTCTCTATAGATGTATGAGATTGAAATAATCAGTTCCCTCAAAATTGTGGAAAGTGTCTAAAAGCATTGTTTTATTTTCCTTATGAGATTTTTAAAATAATTAATTCCTTTAATAATTTGGTAATTCTGCATCTCTAGTTCTTCTTGTGTAAGTTTTAGTAAATGATGGATTCCTATTAACAATGTACTATTTGTCCATGTTTGCAAATTTATTATAACTCATCTATTATCTTAGTGTTATCGAAATCTGCAGGTTTTTGAGACCTAATACTCTTTTGGAATATTTCTATTCTACCTAGTCTGTCTTACATTGATTTCTGCTTTTATCTTCGTTATTTCCTGCCTTCTATATGTCTTACATGTTATTCTATTTCCATCTCTTCACATAATTTAGATTGGATAGTTAGCTCACTGGTTTTAGCTCTATTTTCTACAATGCTCATCAGGTACTAATTTCCGTAGCTGCTCTTCCTCTACTCCCTCACTCCTAAAGTTTTAGCATCAGTTATTTTAGGCTCAACAATGCTTTTGAGTTAAAGTTTCTTATGAATATGTGATTCTAGTTTCATCATTCATTTTTGTTTATTGTATAACTGGAATTGCCTTGACAACTTGTCAAAAATCATTTGATTATATATGTCTGGGTCTATTTTTAGATTCCCTATATTGTTCCATTGATCAGTTTATTTGCACTGCAGTATCTTAATTACTATAGTTTTTCAGAAGTTTTTTTCTTCCACTTTTCCTCAGTTTCCAAACTTGCTTTATCTATTTTCTTTTTAATATTTGTATATAAAAATTTTGTATCAGTTTGTCAGTATTTACCAAAAAAAGGAAAAAAGACAACTGAGATTTTGGTTAGGACTGCATTATTATCTCTATAATATAGCAAAGGACAATTTAATTTTGTGATAAAGATATTTCAACAAAGTTTTTATAAGAAACAAAGGTGGGATTAAAAAATAAAATACATTTTAAAAAGCTTAGAAAATTAGAAATAAAACTGAGCCTCTTTATAATGTTACAAAGTATCTGTAATAATCTAGAGCAAACATAATACCTAATAGTGAAATATTGAGAGTTTTTTCCCTGAAATCAAGAATGATACAAGAATGTCTATTATCGATTCAATTAAACATTGTTCAACTATTTTAATTGAATATTATGCTTGAGATTCTAGCCAATTCGATAGGAGAAAAAAACTTAAAAGATATATGTATTAGAAAGGAAAAAATAATGAAATTGTTCTTATTCACACATGACAAAATTGGACACGGAAAAATTTAAATCTAAAACCACTACAAGTAAATATAGAAATATACAAATCAGTGTATAATGTTTAATTGTTTTTCAACATAACAGAAACACACATTATATTTAAAATATAATATTCACCAATATTGTCAACAGGGGTTAAAAACCTAGGAATAAATCAAACCAAATATATGCAAAATATCTACATGGAAAGCTACCATGAAATTGATGCCTACTTGTTATCTATAATATATTTTACTATAAATCTTATTTTCTCATATTTACTTGCTTCTTATTTAACTTGAATATATTTTTGTCTTTTTATATTCACCTTCACTTAGTCCTAGTAGTATATCTCTTGTAAAGAACTAAACATTTGAACTTTAAAGAATTTTTAAATCCATCAGAGATTTTATCACTTACTTGGTAAATTTAACCCATTTATATGCACATAATTGTTGTTATATTAAGATATATTAAACCATTTTATTTGCTATTTTCTATTCACTTTGTTTTGCATTATTGTTCTTACGTTTCTTCTTCCTTGGCTATAATTTTCATTTCTTTCATTAGATTATTACATGGTATAGTTTTGTTCTTACTATCTCTTCTTAAGACCAACAGTCATTTCATATGCCCTTACTTCATTCTAAAATTTACCATTATCTATACCTTTCTCTTAAGAAGACAAGTCCTATAGCATTCTTGCATGTCATTTCTATTACTCCCTTAACCGCACCATCATAGAATGTGCTCTGGTTTAATATTGATATAATACCTGTCATTCCCCAATGCAGCCCAGTTCCAGCTATTTTCATTTTAAGACAATAATAAAATTTGGCAATATTTATTCACTTTTAGTTTCATAATCCTTGTAGCTTTTCATATTATAAGTAATTTCTACAAATATATTCTGAATGTTAGTCATTTATTTGGCAAATCTTTTGAGGACTTATATACCTGAGACTATTTTTATGGTGTCTTATATTTGAAAGGTTTTTTTAGATATTACTTGTGCTTTTATGTTACTATTTTAAGAATAAAATATTTTTGTATTCAATGCGATTTTTCCCACTATAAAACTTTTTTATTATTATTTTCCTTTTTATGGAAATAAATAAATTTTCTTTGTATTTGATATTTTCATTTCACTGTCAGTGTGCATTTTTTTTCTATTCTGTTTTAACGTTTTATGTGCTCTTTTCATCTGACAGCCCAGTTTTTTCCCCTTCTGCCAGATGACCCAGCAGAAGGGATTATGGGGAGACTCCAGAAGGGATTTCCTGGCATAAGGATTTTGTTGATCTGATAGTGGCTGTATTGGTGACATTTATTTTCATTCCTCCTTCAAAAGTTTTCTTATGGCTTTTTCATTATTATCTTCATTACTCTTTTTTAAAAAGACTTTATATATGTATTTGAGAGAGATAGAAAGAGAAAGAGTGCACTCAATGGGAAGAGGGATAGAGGAAGAGAATCTCAAAGAAACTCCATGCTGAGCACAGAGGCCCACAGGAGCTCAAACTCAAGCCCCTGAGATCATGACATGAGCTGAAATCAAGAGTCAGATCCTTAACCAACTGATCAGCCAGGCACCCCAATCTCCTTTACTCTTAATATCTAGATATTGTCATTTCTACTTCAATAATCCATTTCTCTTAACTTTTCTTTTACTGTTCCTATAGCTTTTCTGATGTCTCCTGGGAGAGGTTCTGATTCTAATTTAATCTAATACCTTGCACAATTTATTATATTTTTGTACCTAACACTTTCAACTAGTCCTTTTCTATAATACCTTACAGTTTATTTTGTTTGAAGTTTCTATTTGCTTCAAGTACTATGTATTGTGTACTGTGTTTTCTTCTGAGGACGTTTAATATTCAGGATCTACATAGTCCATGAACTGAGGTCAACAGATAATGTGTTCAGTAATATGTAATGGTATACAACATGGACGGCACTGGAGGAGGTAATGCTAAGTGAAATAAGTCAAGCAGAGAAAGACAATTATCATATGGTTTCTCTCATCTATGGAACATAAGAACTAGGAATATCAGTAGGAGAAGAAAGGGATAAAGAAAGGGGGTTAATCAGAGGGGGGAATAAAGCATGAGAGGCTATGGACTCTGAGAAACAAACTGAGGGCTTCAGAAGGGTGGGGTTGGGGGAATGGGATAGGCTGGTGATGGGTAGTAAGGAGGGCACGTATTGCATGGTGCACTGGGTGTTATACGCAACTAATGAATCATTGAACTTTACATCAGAAACCAGGGATGTACTGTATGGTGACTAACATAATATAAAAAAAAAATATTTAAAAAAAATCTAGAGACTAAGAACTAGTTTGTGTTAGTCCTCGTGAATGAGTCCCAGGAAAAATTGTTGCAAGACATCCAATATCTTCTGCTAATTATTCTTACATGTTTCTACCCATCCAAAAATCACCTGGGTTGTGGTTTCATCTATAAACTTTTAGGAAGCAGCAGCAATGGAGGGATATAGACCTTAAATTTTATTCCACAGCTTTGGGAGATTAGGGAGGGAGGGTTATGGGTGTTTAAGAGGACAGAGAGGAGCTAAGATGGAGTAGTAGGAGGACCCTAGGCTCGCTTTATCCTTCAAACACAGATAGATAACTATGAAATCATACTAAATACCCAAGAAATTAATCTAAGGACTGACAGAACAAACTGTACAATTAGAGAAAGAGAGAAGAGGCCACATCATGGAAGATAGGAGTTGTGGTGAGGTGATTTGGGGAAAAGAAAGATCCCAATAATGGAGCCTAGGTCAGAGAGAGAGGCAAAAGAGGGAGAGAGACAGGAGCGCACAAGGGATCAGACAAGGAAAGCACTTCCCCAAAGACACTGACTGGTAAAATGAGAGGGGCTGATTTCCATGAGTTTTTTCAACTAGTGGGGATCAAAGATTGGAGTTTTAGAGATCTACATTATAACCAGTGTGGAGTCTGGTGGGTGTTGCATTGCTCCTGCAGAGAAGGGCAAATAGCACAGTAGCAGAAAGAGAGACCTGAGGATCCCCTTGTATGCACTGGGAGATAGTTCCCCTTCATAGAGTGCATTTGGGAGAGATGACATTGCCTCTCCAGGGACAAAGAGCTAGTGGGTATCATTACCCACCCCCACCCTTCAACATAGGTGTAGAAACACCTGCTGAGGGCAGCTCACCTGGACACTGGCTCTTTGTTGCCCTATATTCCAAAATCCACCCCCTGTGCTTTGGTGTGTCTGTCCTTCTGGGCAAACCCACATCAACACTAGAATGACAAAATCCTCCACCAGAGGAAGCAATGGGTCCATGCCATGCGAGGTCCATAAAGTTAGGAGTTTTAAGACAGCCGGCCTGCCTTGGATAGAACACAGGTGCACAGTACTGCCAGGATAAAGTCAGTCAGGGTGAAAGCAAAGATCTGCGGGATGCCTGGAACACATGAGGGGAAATTGTTCCCTCTTCTGGGAGGGCTTCCCGGACAGTGGCAGGCAAGAACTCTCTTCTCCAGGATGAGGGAAGGGGCTGGCGCCATTTTTCTCCTTTTCACCTCAGCATAAACTAACTTCAGTAAGCACAACATAAACAGTGCGCCTAAACTGCTTACACCAAGCCCTACCCTCCTGTGCTCTGCAGGTGCTGCCTTTCTGGAGCAATCACGCCAGGAGAACAAAATCAGAACAAAACCCCTACACCGGAAGATTAGCACAAACTCTGCATCTACCATATCTACTGACCATAAAGTTCTACAAAGCTTCAGTGCTAGTAGAAATAGTATCAGATCTCTTTTAACAAGCAGACCAGAGCACACCTAGTTATAGTTCACCGTGCTCTGGACAAGGTCCAAACACTCCCCACTGCAGGCAAGGAGAAACTCTGCAGAGGACTTGAGGGAAACAGTAGCCAAAATACAGCAGCAAAGTACACACAACATACACCAGAGACATCCTAAAGTGCCAGGACCTGGACAGTATATGACCTCTTCTTAATAAAGCCATTACCTACAGGAGCAGGAAATTTAACAGGCTTTCCTAACACAGAGAAGAAGACAGAAACTCAGCCAAAAGGCCAAGATGGGGGAATTCATCCCAAAAGAAAGAACAAGAAAAGGTCACAGCCAGGGATCTAATCAAAACAGATATAAGTAAGATGCCTGATCCAGAATTTAAAACAACAATCATAAGGATACTAGCTGGGCTTAAGAAAACCATAGATGACACCAGGGAGTCCCTTAACACAGATATGAAAGACCTAAAAACTAGTCAGGGTGAAATAAAAAATGCTATAATTGAGATGTGAAACCACCTGGATGTAATAACCACAAGATGGGAGAAGCAGAGGGATGAATAAGTAATGTAGAAGATAAAATCAGGGAAAAAATGAAGAGAAAATGGGGAAAAAATATATTGGATTACAAATGTAGACTTAGGGAACTCAGTGACTCCATAAAATGTAATAACATTCATATCATAGAAGTCCCAGAAGAAGAAGAGAGGGAAAAAGGGGGTGCAGAAGATTTGAGCCAATTATAGCTGAAAACTTCCCTAATCTGGGGAAGGAAACAGACATTGAAATACAAGAGACACAGAGAACTCCTATCAAAATCAACAAAAGCTGACAAACACATATTATAGTCAAATTCACAAAACACAGACAAGGAAAAAATCCTGAAAGTAGAAAGGGGAAAAAAAAGTCCTTAACCTACAAGAGAAGGCAAATCAGATTTGCAGCAGATCTCTCCACAGAAACTTTCCAGGCCAGAAGAAAGTGGTATGATATATTCAGTATGCTGAATGGAGAAAATATGGAGCCAATAATACTTTATCCAGCAAGGCTGCCCTTCAGAAAAGAAGGAGAGACAAAGAGTTTCCCAGACACACAAAAACTAAAGGAGCTCGTGACCGCTAAATCAGCCCTGCAAGAAATATTAAGAGGGACTCGTTGGGGGGGGGGGGGGGCAGAAGGAACAAAGACTAGAAAGGAACAGAGAACATCACCAAAAACACGAACTCTACAAGTAACACAATGGCACTAAATTTATATCTATCAGTAGTCACTCTGAATGTAAATCGATTAAATGCTCCAATCAAAAGACATAGGTATCAGAATGCATTAAAAAAAAAAAGACTCATCTATATGCTACCTGCAAGAGGCTCACTCTAGACCAAAAGTCACCTGCAGATTGAAAGTGAGGGCATGGAGAACCATCTATCATACCAATATGTCAAAAGAAAGCCCAAGTAACCATACTTGTATCAGACAAACTAGATTTTAAATCAAAGACTGTAATAAAAGATGAAGATGGACACTATGTCATAAATAAAGGGGTCTATCTAACAAGAAATTCTAACAATTGTAAATATTTATGCACCCAACTTGGGAGCACCCGAATATATAAATCAATTAATAACAAATATAAATAAAAACATATACAATAATAGTAGGGGACTTCAACGTCCTACTAACAGCATCTAAGCAGAAAATCCACAAGGAAACAATGCCCTTGAATGACACACTGAACTAGATGGACTTCACAGGTATACACAGAACATTTCATCCTAAAGCAGCAGAATATACATTCTTTTTGGGTGCACAAGGAACATTCTACAGAATAGATCACATATTGGGTCACAAATCAGGCCTCAACAAGTATAAAAAGATTGAGATCATACTATGTATATTTTCAGACCACAAAACTATGAAACTTGAAGTTGACCACAAGAAAAAATTTGGAAAGACCACAAATATATGTATGTAAAGAGCATCCTACTAAAGAACGAATGGGTTAACCAGGACTTTAAAGAAAAAATAAAAATATATATGGGAACAAATGAAAATGAAAATATGATAGTCCAATACCTTTGGGATGCAGCAAGGGCAGCACCAAGAGGGAGGTATATAGCAATACAAGCCTACCTGAAGAAGCAAGAGAAGACTCAAATCCACAACCTAACCTTCCACCTAAAGGAGCTGGAAAAGGAACAACAGATAAAGCCTAAAGCCAGCAGAAGAGAAATAATAAAGATCAGAGCAGAAATAAATGATGTAGAAACAAACAACAAAAGAACAGTAGGATAGATCAATGAAACTAAAAGCTGGTTCTTGGTCAGAATTAATAAAATTGATAAACCCTTAGCCAGACTTATCAAAAGGGAAAGAGAAAGGACCCAAATAAATAAACTAACAAAAGAGGAGAGATCACATCCAACACCATAGAAATATGATTATAAGAGAATACAATAAAAAAGTATATGCCAAAAAAACTGGGCAATCTGGAAGAAATGGGTAAATTCCTAGAAACATATAAACTACCAAAACTGAAAAAGGAAGGAATAGAAAATTTGAACAGCTCCATAACAAGAAAAGAAATTAAGTCAGTAATCAAAAATCTCCCAACAAACAATAGTCCAGGGCCAATGGCTTCATAGGCGAATTCCACCAAACACCAAATGAAGAGTTAACTCCTATTCTTCTCAAATTTTTACAAAATATCAAAAAGGAAGGAAAACTTCCAAATCCATTCTATGAATTTAATATTTCATATTTAATACTCTATAGTACATTAAAAGAATCATTCACCCTGATCAGGTGGGATCTATTCCTGGGCTGCAAGTGTGGCTCAGTATTCACTAATCAATTAACTAGATATACCACATGAATAAAAAAGAGGAGAACCATACGATCCTCTAAATAGATGCAGGGAAAGCATTTGACAAAGTATAGTATCATTTCTTGATAAAAGCCCTTAACAAAGTATGGATAGAGGGAACATACCTCAACATCATAAAGGCCCATGTATGAAAGACCCAAAGTGAATATCATCCTCGATGGGGGAAAACTGAGAACGTTTCTTCTATGGTCAGGAACAAGACAAGGATGTCCATTCTCACCATTGTTATTTAATATAGTACTGGAGGTCTGAGCCTCAGCAATTAGACAACAAAAAAAGAAATAAAAGACATCCAAATTGGCAAGGAAGAATTCAAAGTTTCACTATTTGCAGATGATATGATACTTTATGTAGAAAACCCGAAAGACTCCATCAAAAAAATTGTGAGAACTAATGCATGAATTCAGCAGGGTCACAGGATATAGCACCAATGTACAGAAATCTGTTGCATTTCCATACATCAATAATGAAACAACAGAAAAAGAAATCAAGGAATTGATCCCATTCGCCCTTGCACCAAATATAATACCCCTAGGTATAAACCTAACCAAAGATGGAAAAGAACTGTACTATGAAAACTATAGAACACTGATGTAAGAATTGAAGATGACACAAATAAATGGAAAAACATTCTATGCTCATGCATTAGAAGAACAAATATTGTTAATAGTATCCAAAGCAATCTACACATTTAAGGCAATCCTATCAAAATACCACCAGCAGTTTTCACAGAGCTAGAACAAACAATCCTAATATTTGTATGGAACCACAAAAGACCCCAAATAGCCAAAGCAATCTTGGAAAAGAAAAGCAAACCTGGAAGCACCACAATTCCACACTTCAAGCTATATTACAAAGCTGTAGCCATCAAGACAGTATGGTACTGGCACAAAACAGACACACAGATCAATGGAACAGAATAGAAAACTCAGAAATGGACCCACAACTATATGGTCAACTAATCTTTGAAAAAGCAGAAAAAAATATCCAGTGGAAAAAAGACAGTCTCTTCAACAAATGCTGTCAGGAAAACTGGACAACAACATGCAAAAGAATGAAACTGAACCACTTTCTTACACCATACACAAAAATAAACTCAAAATGGATTTAAGACCTAAATGTGAGGGGGCGCCTGGGTGGCACAGCGGTTAAGCGTCTGCCTTCGGCTCAGGGCGTGATCCCGGCGTTATGGGATCGAGCCCCACATCAGGCTCTTCCACTATGAGCCTGCTTCTTCCTCTCCCACTCCCCCTGCTTGTGTTCCCTCTCTCGCTGGCTGTCTCTATCTCTGTCGAATAAATAAATAAAATCTTTAAAAAAAAAAAAAAGACCTAAATGTGAGACAATTTCTTTGACCTCAGCCATAGAAACTTCTTACTAGATATGTCTCCAGAGGCAAGGGAAACAAAAGCAAAAATGAACTATTGGGACTTCATCAAGATAAAAACTTCTGCTCAGCGAAACAGTCAACAAAACCAAAAGACAACCGACAGAATGGGAGAAGATATGTGCCAATGACATAGCTGATAAAGGGTTATTATCCACAATCTATAAAGAACCTACCAAACTCAACAACCCAAAAACAAATAATCCAGTTAAGAAATTGGCAGAAAGAAGACATGAACAGACATTTTTCCAAATAAGACATATAAATGGCCAACAGACACATGAAAAGATGCTCAACATCACGGATTGTCAGGGAAATATATATCAAAACCACAATGAGATATCACTTTATACCTGTAAGAATAGCAAAAGTTAACAATACAGGAAACAATACATGTTGGCAAGGATGTGGAGAAAAGGTAACACTTTTGCACTGTTGGTGAGAATGCAAAGTGGTGCGGCCACTCCAGAAAACAGTATAGAAGTTCTTCAGAAAGTTAAAAATAGAACTATCCTATGATCCAGCAATTGCACTACAAATTATTTACCCAAAGGATACAAATTTTATATCTATAAAGTTCATTAAGAACTTTTTAAGTCCCAACATTTCCAATCTGTAGCAGGGACAAAGATCTTTAGAAGCATTTTGAAAATGTTAAGATACATAAATATAATAAAATAAAGAAATATTTAACTGCATATTGATCTAAATAGCATTCTATTTATACATCTCAGCCAAACAAATTAAGCCATACCATACCAGAGCAACACCTCCGCCATAATGGCTATCACACATCTTCCCTTGAAAGGTTGCACCAACAAAATTTGATTTTTCCCTGTAACTTAAGTTAAAAAAGGATCATAATCATATAATTTTGTAAAATTAAGCATAATTACTATTGAATTTTCCTAATAACTTGTTTTGATTTCCATATTTATATAATAAATTGATAAAAATTTCCACCTAACTTTAGGGTAATGAGGCTTAGAAGTGACTAAACAGGTTTGCTTGTTTTGAAAACAATGAAATACATTTAAAAAATGAATAATAGAAAGTTAATTTTCATATTGAATTTTTAGAAAAAAGTATTATGTAGTATTTTTAAAAATTAAATAATTCCTAGAATATCAAAATAATAAAAATAAATAAAAGTCCTTAAAATAAGGAAGCTAGAGCAATACAACTGCTAAATAAAATGGGAAGAGTCACGTTATGAGCTGAAGTTTCCCATTAATCAGATAGATTTAGACAACCAGGATCATGAAAATATATGGCATATTCATGGCACAGAAAATATTTTAAAATATTATAATTCTGTAAATATATTATTTTTACATAATATAACAATATCTTATACATAGATCCTAAATATTAATAAGAGAAAAACAAAGAACTTATTAAATAGAAGGGGAGGTTTATATTTTTTAAAATGTAGCACAATGTAAATATGGTATGTTAGAGATATTAAAATAAACAGTAGTGTTGCCACATCCTCGTGTTTTTTTTGTTGTTGTTATCTTACGAAAATAAAGCATAACAAGAAGCCCTAATTACTACATTCATCATGTGTGTTTCTTCAGATAGATATTGCTATTATTTTAAGTATAGTTAGGGACATTTAATGATATGTTACACATTCTAACGTAAGAAAGCATATGATAACAATATTGAGAGAGTGAATTTTAACTACAAACAAGTAAATAAAATGATTGACATCAATAATTCTGTTATAAAAACTGTGTTTTGAAAAATCACATTCACATGATGTTGTATGCAGAAAAAAAATGGCATATTTTCCCTAATGGCCTGTCAACTGTCAAAAATTAAGCAAATATGGATGTTTCCTTTGTATAAGACTTAGTAAAACCAAAATATGCTTACACAAGTAAAAATGCTATATCATGAGGACGCAAAACAAGATAAGATCTTTTCCATTTTAAAAATCTGTGTAATAATTCATTAGCATCTCCGGTTACTGAGATTTTATTTTCATCTATCCAAAGTTCCAATGAAGAGAGAATTATTGTAATATTAAATGATGTAAAAATCTAAAATAGAAGACATGAAGAAAATGTGTTCAAATATCATGGTTTAAATAGATCTGGAGATTTATCTATAAAAATAAACTGCACTGATAACAAATATTAAACAGAATTGTTAAGTCTGGATCAGATCTCACAGAGTATATTAGTAAGTAATAAATACTACTTATAAAACAAGTAATAATTAACAGTTTGAAATGCTTGTACTTCAGCAAGCCCCACGTGACGTGCTTTATCAATTTTATAATTATATGCATAACTTAATTAGGAATACATAATAACTATTATTCCTATTATTATTCCTACTCAGAAAACTGAAACTTAAAATAGTTACATAATTTGGCCTATTTCATACATCATGTGCATTCAGACAGTGCCATAAAAAAAAAGTATGGGAATGCTTTAAGTAACACAAGCAAATGCAAAAAGATTTAAAAAGCAAATACTTACAGCATTGGTCAGTCCAATCAACTGGAAGATCTTTTGAGTGACAACAATCGTATCAGAACCCATGTGATCATACTGACAAAGATAAGAAATTGTTTAAATTGCCAATTTATTAGTTTTTAAACATTATTATTATAGAAGTGATGTTATATATACTCAGTATAAAATAGGAAAAATATTTTTAAAATACAAAAGACACTACAAACTCTTCCAAAAATAAAAGAGGAGGGAACACTTCCAGACTCATTTTATGAGGCCACCATTACCCTAATACAAAAATCAAACACTGCAAAAGAAAAATACAAACCAATATTCCTAATGATCACAGATACAAAAAATCCTCAGCAAAATATAGGCAAACTAAATTCAACAGCATATTATAAGGATAACACATTGTGATCAGTAGGGATATTTTCCAGGGATGTAAGAATGGTTCGACATCTGCAAATCAGTCAGTATGATACCCTACATCAACAAAATGAAGGATACAAATTATATGATCAGTTGATGAAGAATCATCAGAAGGTGCAGAAAAAACATTTTAACAAACTTCAACATCCTTTCGTAATGAAAACTCTCACCAAAGTGGGTATGGAGAGAAGGTACATCAACATTATAAAAGCCATATATAACAAGCCTATAGCTAACATAATTCTCAACTGGGAAAACCTGAAAGCTTCTAGTCTAAGATCAGGAATGAGACAAAGATGCCAACTCTCACCACTTTTATTTAACATAGTATCAAAAATCCTATTGAAAGCTAATACATAAGAAATAAAGAAGTTATACAAGTAGGAAAGGAAGAAGTAAATTGTCACTATTTGCAGATCACATGATATTATACATAGAAAACCATACAGATACACACACACACACTCAGAACTAATTTCTAAAATTCAGTAAGGTTGCAGGATAAAAAATCAATATGTGAAAATCTGTTGCATTTCTGTATACCAATAACAAAAAATTAATAAGAAAAAATAAAACAATTCCATTTGCATTTCATCAAAAAGAATAAAATACCTAGAAATAAGTTTAAATAAGGATAAAAGATATGTACAGTGAAAGCTATAAGACAATGATAAATTAAAAATGTAAAAAAATATAAGGATGGCTACAAAAAGAAATCTCAATTTGGATGCTCCTTGAACATACTTGAAAACAAAAATATATTAACTTTAAGAAGATAGTTTCTAGATAGTTTCTCGCTCTGTCTTGATATAGATATAGATGATAGATGATAGATAGATAGATAGATAGATAGATAGATAGATAGATAGATGATAGACAGACAGACACATACCATTCTTCTGATTGCTGATAGGAGCCACTGGGCTTTAAAGAAAAAAATATACAGTGTATCTGATATGGTGAGCTTTCCTAACATCTTTTACTAAAGTATAGTTGACATGCAATATTAGTTTCAATTTGCAACATGGTGATTCAACATTTATATACTTTACAAAATGATCACCATAGTAAATCTAGTCACCATCTATCACCATACAAATTACAATATTATTGACTATATCCCTTATGTTATACCTACATCCCTGTGACTTATTTTATAACCAGAAATTTGTACCTCTTAATCCCCTTCACCTATGTCACCTGTCTCCCTACCGCTCCCCAACAACCACCAGATTATTCTCTGAATCTACAATTCTGCTTCTGTCTTGTTTCATATGTTCATTTGCTTTGTTTTTTTATATTCCACATATAAGTGAAATTATACAAAAAAATGCAAAAAAATAGAAATATATACTGCGTTCATGGATCAGAAGAATTAGCATTGTTAAAATGTCCATATTACCCAAAGGTAATATATATCAAATTTCCAATGACATTTTTCACAGAAATAGAACAAAGAGTCTTGAAATTTGTGTGGAACCACAAAAGACCCTGAATAGCCAAAACAAATTTGAAAAAGAACAAAGCTAGAGGAATCATGCTCCCTGATTTCAAAATATATTACAAAGCTATAGTAATCAAAACAGTATGATATTGCCATAAAAACAAACACACAGAACAATGGAACAGAACAGAAAGCTCAGATATAAATCCATGCATGCCTTATGGTCAATTAATTTATAACAAAGGAACCAACAATACACAATGGGGAAAAATGGTCTCTTCAATATATGGTACTAAGAAAATCGAACAACACATACAAAAGAATGAAATGGTACCACTATCTTATGCTATACACACACTGAATTAAAGACTTGAAAGTAACACCTGAAACCATAAAACTCCTAAAAGACAACATACAGTAAGCTTTTTCACATCAGGTGGCAATGACTTTTTGGACTTGACACCTGAAACAAAGGCAACAAAAGCAAAACTAAGCAAATGGGACTACATCACTCTAAAAACCTTAAGCACAGCAAAAGACAGCATGAACAAAATGAAAAGGCAACCTACCAAATGGGAGAAGATATTTGTAAATCATATATCCAATAAGGGGTTAATATCCAAAATATATGAAGAATTCATATGACTCAATAGCAAAACAATCCAATTAAAAAATGGGAAGAGGATCTGAATAAACACTTTTTCTAAGAAAATATACAGATGGTCAAGAGGTATATGAAAAGGTACTCAACATTACTAATCATCAGGGAACTACAAATCAAAACGACAGTGAAATATTATCTCACACCTGTTAGAATAGCTGTTATAAAAAAAGACAAGAAATAGCAAGTGTTGGTGAGGATGTGTAGGAAAGGGAACCCTCATGCACTATTGGTGGGAACGTAACCCAGTGCAGCTACTCTGGAGAAGAGTATGAAGGTTCCTCAAAAAAATGAAAAATAGAGCTATCATATGATCCATCAATGCCACTTCTTGGTATTTGTCCAAAGGAAATGAAAACATTAACTCAAAAAGATATGTATGCACCCCTAGGTTCATTGTAGCACACAAAAACCTAAACATGGATGTTTATAGCAGTTTGGTTCACAATTTTCAAAACTTGGAAGCAACCAAGATATCCTTCAGTAAGTGAGTGAATGAATAAATTGTAGTATATCCAGATAATAGAATTTTATTCAGTGCTGAAGAGAAATGAGCTATTAAACCATGAAAAGGCATGGAGTAAAGTTAAAAACATGTTACTAAGGTAAAGAAAACAGTTTATAATGGCTACATACTGTATATTTCAATTACATGACATTCTGAAAAAGCCAAAACCATGGAGACAGTAAAAAGATCAGGCATTTCTGAGCATTAGAAGGATGGGAAGGATAAATAAAAATTACTAAGAAATTATTCTAAAGTTAGCAATTTTTAAAATTTACATTATTTCTATTAAATTAAGAGTAAATTTATAGAGATTTGATTTCCAATTTACTACTGATATTAGTAATTTAAAATACATTAAGGCAGAAATAAACTAAAAATGGTCATTGTTGTTTGTTAAAAATTTATTCCAACTTTTTTATAACCCTCCATTGCTAATATAAATGGACATAAACAAGTCAAAATATACTTACCAAATTTTTTTCAACTACAACATGCATTTCTATATACTGAGAAAACTCTGGAAGTGGCTGAAAAAAAATCCACAAATTTTACATCAAAATTGAAGTATTACTTAAATGTTTTAATATATATCACTACTTCATGAATTCAGTGGTGCAAAATACAATTTTATATATAAAAATAATTAGATAATTTAAGTAAAACTTGCTATCACTGAATCATTTGCAGAAATTTTGCCTTTGTCACTTCTTTTGTGCTTGATCAAATATTTAATTTACTCAAAAAAAATTTCCTTTACTTCCATTGTCTATATTCTCATTGATACTGAGCTATTCATATTATTTTTCTCTAAAGAAACTTTTCCATTGACTTCCCATTACAAAATGTGAGTGTTTAATTAGCTTCAAAATTCTATTATACTGTAGTAGGCGGTCCTATAGTTTTTTCCTATACCCCGAAAGAGTGAGGTCACATCTCTGTATCTAGAGGAGTGGGATTTCATTTGAAGAATAGAGTTAATTTTTGTATAATTTACCTCAGAAAAATTTTAGTGAATTAATTTAAAAAAAATGTTATCCAACAAAGAATCAAAATGACAAACTATTTTATACCAGATCATAGATATCTCAAGATGTATACTCTGGGTACCATGTGATCCACTTAGATCATAGTGGTTAATTTAGGCACAAATGTGAAGCCTTAATGGTGTTTGAAATCTGGCTTATCATTTATGTGACTTAGACTGTTTCCCAAAAATGAAGATAAAGTAATAATTGTTATAATTACTATTAAAAAATTTGTTACTTATTTTCATTATTATTTTTTGGTGAAGGAGGAAGGCACTGGAGAAAACATCTAAGAACAGTCTTTGCAAAACCTTAAGACTATACATGTGGAAAACTTAAAATATTTTTAAGCTAAAATAACATACCATCTACATGCACTGGAAAATAATTTGGAAGCAGAAAAGGCTCATCAAATTTCAGAAATTGAGGAAAATTTTATCATGCTTATTTTAGTGTCTGCATTTTTTCTTCTTTACACTGATATTTAATCCCTTGAAAGTTCAAAACCATTCCATGTTAGATAAAATGTTTTCCTTAACATATGAAAGGAGAATTAAAGAGGGAACAACAAATCTGTGGTTTAGTGGAGACGAAAAGAGTAATGATTTTAGTAATTTAGAGGAGAAAGAAAAGTTGAGAAAGGTCAGAAAGACAAATTTAGGGCTCGTGGATTACTCATTTTTCCCCCCTCACTCTAAAATTCTCTTTCTTGGTCCAAGTTTTGGAGATTTGATGGTTTCATTGAAAAAATGCTGATGAAATCCCATTATGGTCTAACTGGTTTCTTATTATTTCCTCCAAAATTAAGCACCAAATGTTGCATAATAGTCTTGCTTATAGGACTCTATCCTTTCATTAAAGTCCCTAAACAAGAAAACGACACTACCTTACTAGAGGATAAAAATAAACATTTAAATTAATTGAGAGAAATAATATTTTAATGGATCGAGGGATTCAAACCTATTTCTTTGTTTTAATGAACATTAAATGTTGCCTAACATTCCCTGAGGTAAACCTTGATTTTTGAGATTCGGATTGGTTAATATTTAGTTAATAACAATTTATTTATTCATTTACTGAACAATAAGCTTCTAGCAGAAAAAAATTCACAGTCCATTATAGCCAAATAAAAGTTTAAGACAAAGATGCATAAAATAATTTCAGGAATTGTGTGTGTTGGAAAAGTGAGCAGATATTTGATTTCAAAAGACCACTAAAGCATTTTATTTAGTAAGAGAAAATAACCATATGAGAGACAAATTACTTATATATGTGTTATATAAAGATAACTCCGGTTGCAGGAAGTTTGCTTTAGTGAAGTAAATTCTACAGAATTGAATCTAAGCAAGAAGATCATGTAATGCTACCAGAAGGTCCAACTGCAACATAGATAGATTAAAGATTTAAGTTGAAAAAATGTCAAAAGTCATGGGTAGGAATATTCAGGGAGTGAGAAGGGACATGAAGATAATTGATAGGCAACAGATAGATGATGAAAGATGATAGATGATAGATCAGATAGATAGATAGATAGATAGATAGATAGATAGATGATGATAGATAGATAGATGATAGATACACAGATACATAGATGATAGATATATGTAGATGATAGATGATAAATAGATAGATGATAGATAGATAGATGATAGATGATAGATGATAGATAGATGATAGATAGATAGATAGATGATAGATGATAGAGAACAGATGATAAAAAGATAAATACACAGATACACATATACATAGATACATAGATGATAGGTATAGGTAGGTAGATAATATGTATTTGTATATTTTAACTTGGGATAACTCAGGAAAAAATTTAGAAAGAGAGTGGGAGATCTGTAAATCACAGGAGATAAATCCATGGAAAAATATATGACAAACAAATGAAAACCTGAGACATAACATAGGAAATATCAGTATCTAGGATGTGATTGTGTAAGAAAAAGTTAGAAAAAGTGGGATAGAATGAAAAACAGAAGAGTTTTATCTGGAGTAAAATAAGTAAAAAATTCCAGGGAGTTTTTATTTTATTTCACCATTAATATCATACTTAATGAAAATAGACTGAATCGTTTCCTCCTAAGATTTGAAAAAGACAAAGATATCTCTTCTCACCTATCCGACATTGTACCTGAGATGCTAACCAGGGTAATTCAGCAATGAAAAATAAATGAAAGGTATCCTAATTGCAAAAGAAGAGCATCGACTACCTTTATTGAAGATAACATAATCTTAAACATAGAAAATTACAAAAGGTTCAATAAAAAGCTAATAAATAATTTAAACAAGTTTGCAAAATACAAAATCAGTATATATAAACCAATAATTTCCAAACACTAATAGTTAGAAACACAACTTTGAAATAAAAATTAAGTGTGCAATATTTAAATAAAAAGTGTAGAAATAAATTTCACAAAAGATGTTTTGATGACAACTTGAAAACTGAACTATATAAAACATTGCAAAATGAAATTAAAGAAAACCTAAAAGCAAAAGGCTATTCAATGTTCATGGATAGAAAGAGTTAACGTTGTTAAATGGCAATATTTCCCAGAGCAATCTACAAAATCAACATAATCCCATCTGGCTTTTTAAGGGAATTGAAATAAATAAAATTTAAAATTTATTTGGAAATGAATACTACCCAAAGTAGCCAAACAATTTCATAAAAGAACAATCCCTGATTCCAAAAAATACTTCAAAGGTATAGTAGTTAAGAAAAAAAAAAAGGTGTGATTCTGTCATAAGAATAGATATAAGGATCAATGAAACATAATTGCAAGTGTAGAAATAATCCCAAACATTTACGGTCAACTGACCTTTGGGTGAATAAAGCAATGAAAATTCAGTGGAACAAAATATAGTTTTTTCAATAAAAGGGTAGGGAAAACAAGGTTACAAATAAAAAATGATGAATTTAGAACTCCACCTCACTCTATAAAAATTGACCTAAATTGGATCATATGTAAGATATTAAACAATAAAAATTTTAGAAGAAATATAGTAATGAATTTTCTAACTCTGGTGTGATGGTTAATTTTATCTGTCAACTTGATTGGGCCACAGTGCCCTAATTTGTATTTAAACATTGTTCTGGATGTTTCTGTGAAAGTGATTTTAGGTTAGATAAACATTTATATTGGGGAATTTTGAGTAAAGCAGATTATCCTTCCAAATGGTTGGACCTCATCCAATCATACATATACATATACATGCATCTTGTTGATTATGTTTCTCTGAAGAAATATCTGCCCTGAAAGAGCCCCTTAACTACTGTATTTGGTGAACTGAGATTGCTGAAAACCAAGCTCAGAATCTCATTTATATGAATGGACAAATTATAACACAAGCTGAACTTCCAATGTTACATGAGCCTACTGTTAAATTGTGGACATTAATTAGGAAGAAATGATATCCTGAAAACTGCAATGAAGACATATGGGAAGACTCTGATGAAGCTCGGGTTCAGTGAGCCCCTAAATTCTGATGAATCTTCTTTGCCAGTAGAAGTAACCTTTCCATCCCTGTATAAGGTTAACCCTGCCTTTCTTGAGGAAAAAGTAATGACCTCTCTCAGGCAGTTGTTTTCAAAGATGTTGGTGATTCTCCCCAGGACTTTAGATATGTATCTTCAATATTTATGTGAATTGCATTTGTGTTAATTATATCAAAATTTTGACATAATAAATATGGAGAAAGAAGTGCATCTGCAGACAGTGAAGATCTAGATTTCAAGAAAACATGCTACTAACAGTGGAAAATGCCAGCTTGGAGTTCTAAAAAATTGAATGACTAATTTTAAGGCTTACAATCGAAGTCATGATGTTTCTGGCACATCTATCTATCTACTATAATGTTATGTAAATAATTTGTACATTAGAAAAATACATCGTTTATATATTTGCTTGGTAATAATCATATATTTTACTCAATCACCTACCTCTATACTTTGTATTTTATAGGGCATTTCTCTTGATTCAATATCCTTCTCAGCATATAAAGAAACACCTTTATTCCTGTGTTTTACTTGATAAATCACATGTTCAAAACCAATTGAAGGTTCCAAGGGCTCAATACCATAACTTACATTTTCAAACTGTAGTAAGCCCCTACAAATTTCAAAACATAAGTAAAAAAATAAGATAATGCATTTGAAAAGTCAATACAATAAATAAGAAAATGACACTGAATGAGTTTATTTTTTAATTGTGTGTAGATTATTTTGAGCGTTAGTCTGAGATGGTAATGTAGGAAAAAGTTACTGAATATCCACAGGCTTACTGAGTGGCACAGAATACTAACATTATTAGTATTCACTTAGCAATTCGTATTTTATAGTCTACAAATATATCAAAAATCTTAATTCAATATTGTGTAGGAGACATTACAAGAATTTGCATTCTATGCTTTTCCACTGAGAGTTTCCCACAATAAGTCATGCCTCACTTTAGAACTCCTGAATATAATTTTAAGAATATAAACATTTCTGGGGTGCCTGAGTGGCTCAACTGGTTAAGCAACCAACTCTTGGTTTTTGGCTCAGCTCATGATCTCAGGGTCATGAGATCAAGTCCTGTGTCAGGCTCCACTCTGAGCATGGAGCCTGCTTAGGATTCTTTCTCCTTCTCCCTCTGCCTCTTCCCACTTATGCTCTCTTTCTCTCTCTCTCTCTCAAAAAAAAAAATAATTAAAAAATTTCTAAAACACTATTCTACTTTGTAATCATAAAATGATATAATATAACCTGAGTCCAGTACATGTGCTAACGATCACCATAGAATTTGGATAACCTTCAATATACCCTTGGTAGTGGCAAAAATTCTGAAAAATAAAGATAAAATACATGTATCTCTATTAGAATAATTCATTAAAACAATTCATGTTAAAGGAACTATTTTCAAATATTTAAAACATGTATGTTTATTTGTGTGTATGTATCAAATGCTCATTGTTTCCAAAATAGATTTATAAGATTATTAAATGAACATTTGGCTCAATTCTCCAAAAATGTCCCCGAAGTGTCAAAAAGCATTTTGCACTGATTTTGAAAACTTCAAAATTGCTCCCAAGTACCCTATTTTCAAAGGGTAATCATAAAATGTTAACTCTTGGTATTCAGAGAATTAAAACCTTTAAGTATTAAAAAAGAAAAGAATTATGTACATTTTCATATTTTTTCCTGTTAAAAACTAAACATGACATTTGCAGTCATTCGGATCAAAGTAAAAATCATTAACAACTTTTTTTTTCCTCACACTCTCTTCACTTAATTTTGTAAGATAGAGGTTAAAAAAATGAATCCAGAAGAGAATTTTTTCTTCTCAGAAATATTTGAGTGTAATGGCAGAGTAGCTTGCGTTAACTCTCTCACTGATAACAAATATAAACTCTGGAAAAATAATTTTTAAACTATCACTACAAAGGCAGGAAAAGTAAAGCAGGGGGCAGGGAATCCAAACTAGAAGAAGAAAACTGCATTTTCTGGATTTGCATTTGTAATGGTTTTCACCTGAGGGCACTAAGGCAACTTAAAGTAGCTAATGTTCCAACAACAACAACAAAAAAAATTACTGAGTGTCTAGAAATTGAGATGCGATAGGAAAGGAGGAGGCACAAAGAGAGGCCTTAAAAATGGGTGCTATTAACTCAGGCGTAGGTTCTGTACTTACATCTATATTGAGACTATATGAAAGAAATCTCAAGTAGTTTAGCAGAAACTAAGACAAGAAAAACTGAAAGAACTAAGGAGAGATTTTGGGCTGTCTCCAAACACAAGAGAGTAGAATTTAGAAACTGGTTCCAGTCAAGTTAATTGTCTGCAATAGTAAGAATAAAAACAGTCACAAGGTCCAATGTATCATTGAATATGGCCAGTATATGATTTTAAAATATTGTGTATATGAATAAAAGAAAAATGTGGCCCATAGTCAAGAGAAAAATCCAAAAGAGAACTGATCCTGAAACAACTCAGGATTTTGGAATTAGTTAAGAAAAAAAAAGGCATTAAAACAGATATTAAAAATGTGATCAATAATATAAAGGAAAATTTGAGCACAGTAGGGAAATTTAGCAGAGAAATAAAGGTTATAAAAAATGTCAACTCTAGGGATGCCCGGGTGGCTAAGTTGGTTTAGTGTCTGCCTTTGGCTCAGGTCATGATCCCAGGGTCCTGGGATTGAGTCCCCTATTGGGTTCCTTGCTCAGCAGGAAGCTGCTTCTCCTTCTTCCTGCTACTCCCCCTGCTTGTGCTCTCTTTGTGTCTCTCTCTCTCACACATAAATAAATTAAATGTTTTTTAAAAATTTTAAAAAAATAAAATGAATATAATGGATAAGTCTTACTGCACATTAGAGAAGGTAATAGAAAGGGTTAAAAAAAAGTACCTAGAGTATGAACCTACAGATATTATCAAATCTGAAAGAAAGCTGAGGAAAAAAAAGAGTCTTTAAAAATTAAATATAGTTGCAGGGTGTCTGGGTGGCTCAGTCAGTTAAGTGTCTGCCATCAGTTCAGATCATGATCCCAGAGTCCTGGGATCAAGTCTCACATCGGGCTCCCTGTTCAGCAGGGAGTCTGCTTCTCCCTCTCCCTCTGCTGCTCTGTCAAATAAATAAATAAAACATTTTTTAAAAAAATTAAATACAGTTGCAGCAATCAGTGAGACAGTGTTGTCTAATATATGTTTAATTGGAGTCTCAGAGAAATGGAACTCTCTTCTCTTTGTTTCTTATATGTATACATTTGTATTTATTTGTATATACTAACCTTTTTCTTTTTCCTTCTTCATGTTATTAGTTTTCCTGCAAGTTGTTGGAAGTTAACTTCACAATTTAATCTCTAGTTAACATAGTATTAATTAATGGACACGATGGCTCTTGTGATTGTGTGTCTCCTCAATTGAGGGGAAGGGTGGGAATTTCTTCCCTTGTAAAAAGGGTAGCTGAATCTTGTTAAATAGAAATACAGGGTAATTATGTTGTTTACCAGAGTTCAAATGTGTGCAAATGAAAGCTGACTAGTCAAAGTTGTAGACTTTATCGATTATTGATGTCTTGGCACTCAGCTCCTAATAAATCTTTTACCTGCTTTGTGAAAATAAATCTGGGCCCCTAAATTATTTTTTCCTTTGCCAAGTGGCTCTGAAGTTTTGCCAGTAGAGGGTGTTGAAGAGTGTGAGGCCAGAGCTTTGTTTCCTGGTTCCAGTGTGCTAGTTTGGAAGGCTCCTTTAATTGTTCTGCTCATTGCACCACCAGGATCCCTCAGTGCTTGACGTTTCTCCAGTACACAGATCCTTTAGTGTATCATGGTTACTAGCACCCATCAGCCAGCAGGTTCCTCCCATAATTCTGGTCTCTCTCCTTTTGTAGCAGAGTAGCTATGTGAGATCCCTCTTCCTGAACAGCTTTCCTGACTACCCTAAACAGATTTCTGAGAAGTTCCAAAGAGAAACTCTATGGCTATACCTATTGGTACAGCACCATTGTGACTTCCTACTATTCAGAGATTCACAGCTGTGCCCCTTCTAACGAGGTTTGCATCTCAATCCTGGGATAATGAGATTGGCTTTTTCATTTCAGTCCTCGGATTGCTGGCTGCTTCTTGTATCCAGTATTCCTATGTTTTTTAGAGTTCTCTTTACTTCTTATTTTTTATTCTAGTCACTGTTACAGCTAATAATTCTTTATATTACACTTTCCCTGTTCAAGTTGCTATATGGTTTCTTTATATTGATTAAACAAACTAAAACAGTATCTAGTCTTATTTTTTTTAATATTTCATTGGCATACCATCAATGAATTACTTTGTATTTTCTTTTTTTTGTGGGCCCATGTAGAGTTTCAGCTGTATGAATCATACTTCATAAGATCAAGATAAAATACCTGGACCTTTCCACCAGCTTTTGTCTACTTCCTTCCAAATGTGGTTTCTATTATTCAGATTGATAACATTTCAAATTCTTTGGAATAATCAATAAGTTATATCAGCATTATAAATAATGGGAAAAGTTGTAAATCAGTAAGTAAAAAATCACTTTTAAGTAAGCATAGGATAAAATTTTCATGGAGGAATCCAAAAGCTCATCATTATTATTATTAATCAATTTCCTTCTTTGGTTTTTCCTGTTCTTATCATTTCCATTTCTTGCACTGTTTTTCTCTATTACATCTTGTTCAATATTCTCCTTGCACTAAAAAGAATGCATATACTGTTGCTACTGTGTGTTATCTCCTATAAATGTTGATTAGATGAAGTGGATTGATAGTTCCACTCAAGGTCCAACAGATTTGCTGAGTTTCTTTCTACTTCATCTATCAATTATTGAGAAAAGAATATTTAAATCTTCAATTATCTTAATAATTTATCTATTTCTCTTTTCATTTCTATCCATTTCTGCCTCTTACAATTTGAGGTCTGTTTTTATGTGCATACACATTTTGAATTATTATGCTGTCCTGGTGATTTTACCTTTTAATCATGATGAATATTTATTTTTTCTAGAGAGGTTGTAAAGTCCATGACAATAATGAACGGCTTATACTTGTCAGCTCTAGGGACTGGGAACAAATTCTTTCTATGTCTGGAGGGCTGATTTGTTCCTTTGTAGATAAGTCTCTATTTAGATAATATGACTTTAAAGGATCAAAATCTATTGTAGACTTCATTAAAGACAAATTTACCTACTTTTAATCTAATTTAATAACCTTCCTGATTTTTCCTGCACTGGAAGTAGGCTTGCAGCTTTGCAAATGTAAGTTACCTATATGGCACCATATACTGGCAGTTGAAGCCAACGTTAACAACCTACTTCATTCAGGTTATCAATAAAGCATTCTTTGCTTTGTTTTTTAAATTATACATTTATCTCTCATGGTTACCTCCTCAGCAGTAGGAAGCAGAGTTAAGTGTTGGGTATGGCAGAATTACATAAAATTCAGGTATGGGATACTGTAGGCATGTGTATCTTTTTTTGTCTCACTGGTTCTAACTGTGTCTCTCTCTCACTCACACACACACAAACATACACTTATTGATGCCACACACACATATTATATATTTATGTGTGTGTATGACATTGTTTGACAGCATGTAGTATTTATATATTTCTGTAGATGACGCAGATATTTGCCTAATCTATTGAACAAAATTCAAAGCAAATCATCATATCTATTATTTCTTTTGTTAATGGTTTAGTCTAAATAAAAATGCTTTAAAGTACTGATTGATTCACTATACAGAAATCAGGAACACAAACAGAAAAAAAGAATAGGAATTGTTAGGGCAGCAGAAAAGCAAGAAAGAAAAAAAGAAAAACAGCATTTCAGACATGGGTAATCCCTGAAATTCTATGCACACTGCTCTATTATTTTTATAATAAATTATAGACATTATTAAATGACCCTGAAGTGTTCCAAATACATGAAAATTTAATATATTCTTAAATATACATGAAATTACATGTGTATTTATTTGGCCCTTGATCATATGTTAGACAAGTCTTTGGATTCTCCTTTACTTTCTGGATTTACCTTTCCTGATTCAAATCATAGTTTTTTCACTTTTAAGTATTTCATGATCTTTTCAATCCTATTGCTACATGTACTTAAGTACATACGTGTACATCATCGTGAAATAATAGCTTAAAGAAATCACAACCATTTTTGGTTTGTGTAAAAAGGGTAACTTGAGACACAGTGTGTAAGCAGAAAGTTAGGAGTCCCCAGAAAAAGAAAGATGAGACATAGCTTTTGTGACACAAGAGAAGTCATTTTAGGCCCCCAGCTATTTTTTTAAATAATAATTTTTTATTATGTTATGTTGGTCACCATACAGTATATCCTTAGTTTGTTGCTTTTCCCCCCCATGATTCATGATTTGTGTATAACACCCAGTGCACCATGCATTCTGTGATCTATGCCCTACCAGCACTATTTGCCCAAGGACAGCTCTTGTAGAGCTTCCTGAGGTATCAGAATTACAAAGAAATGCAAAACCCCTCGGTAGTTAAGGATGTTAAGGGAACAAAGGGAATGCAAAAACTAAGTCACTACCAGGCCAGGAAATAGCCTAACCACATCAAAGACAATAAATCTGTAGTAAAACTCCCAGAGCTGTTTCAAAAATAAGCAAAACCCTGCATTCTTTACCCAAGATAAGAGCACAGGACCCCATCTAGTTTGTACTGGCTCTCTGAGCATGCCCATAGCCCCCTCCCCTTGTCCAACACTTACCTCTGTTTCATTATAATGCTAAAATCTCCACCCTATGAGGAGCACAAGCTTCATTAACAAGCATAAAACATGTGTATGGGCATATTTTCCAAGGACACCTGCACAACTTTATGCCCACCTTTACACACCATGACAAAACTCCCCTTTCTGAATATTCACCCTAAACACGAAATAAAAAGAACCTGCTCATTCCTGCTTAGGTTTTGGAGCTATTCCCTGTGACCTTATTTGTCGCAAATAGTCTCCTTTATGTGACAACCACCTAGTACAGTCTCTGTCAGTAACTCATCAAGGAGCTAACTCATGCTAGTTCAGTTATAGCATCATCAAAAGTAAATGGTTAACTTCACTTAAAACAAAACATCACTCCAACCCTTTGTTTTCTAACAGGCCAACCCTAAGCAAGGTGGTCACAGAAACTCACATAATGAAGGTAAAACAGGCAGTAAAAGTCATACCTGAAGCTGTTGTTCAAGGGGTGTCGTACTTCCTGTACCATTATAACCATAAACTCTAAAATTATGAGGTAAAAAAGCTCTGTAAAATAAAAATAAAAGGTATATAATGGGGAATTTGTTTTCTAAGCTCCTATTTTGAAAAGATGCCTATTTTATTGTATTTCTTATAGACAGGTAGATAGACAGGGTCTATCTTATAGACAGGGTTGGGGAGAAATAGAGTCCTGAATTCATGGACTTTGTTCTGATTTTACTCAAAAATCCTGGTGTCTAGATCTCTTCTCACTCACTTTACAATCACACTGTCCTCTAGGCTGTTTTTTAAAACATAATCCGCAAGGGGCAGCTGGGTGGCTCAGTTGGTTAAACATCTGCCTTCGAACCTTGAGTTGGGCTCCCTGCTCAGCAAGGAGTCTGCTTCTCCCTCTGTCCCTCCCCCTCCTTGTGCTCTGTGCTCTCTGTCTCTCAAATAAATAAATATAAAATCTTAAAAAAAATAAATAGGCAAGTTTTGCCTCAAAGTATTTGTACCTGTTGTTGCCCCTTCCTGGGATGCTCTTCAGCATAGTTCATTGTCTCATCTACTTCAAGTCTTTGCTTACATATCAACTTCTCAGTGAGGCTTATCTTGGAAAGTTTATTTTTAAAATGCAACTTTCTTAATTATCAAAAATAAGATTTTCAAACAATACTTCTAACTCTGCTCTCTATTTTTGTTTAAGCACTTATCACCTTCTAACATTCTTCCTAATGCACTCATTTGTGATATTGATGTAGGAAAAACGTTAGGGTTCAAAGCCAACAGCCAAGAAATAATTCTTGAGACGTCTTTGGTGCAAAAGGATGTTTTTTTTGTTTGTTTTTTGTTTTTTTTTTTATTTATTCGACAGAGATAGAGACAGCCAGCGAGAGAGGGAACACAAGCAGGGGGAGTGGGAGAGGAAGAAACAGGCTCATAGCAGAGGAGCCTGATGTGGGGCTCGATCCCATAATGCCAGGATCACGCCCTGAGCCGAAGGCAGACGCTTAACCGCTGTGCCACCCAGGCGCCCCTCAAAAGGATGGTTTTATTAAAGCACGGAGATAGGACCCGTAGGCAGAGAGAACTGCACTGGAGTCATGAGGAGTCATGGATTATATGCTTTCAAGTTGGGAGGGGGTTAGTGATAGGGTCAGTCTCTAAGAAATTGTGGAAGCAAGGTTTCCAGGACCTTGAGGGGCTAGCATTGTTAGGAAAATTTCATTCATGACTGTCTAATAAAACCATCTTCATGAGACTCTTCAGATGTATATCAGTGGGTCATATGCTTGTGGGATGATTGCCAACATACATCTTTGGGGGTAGAGATAAAGGAAGTTTCCAAAGGAATTTTTATATGTTAAAGTAGACTCACAGGATCCTGGGGGTTGAGCTAAGATTGCCTTTTGCCCTTAGCAAAGTATTAACATCAAGACAGCTCAGTTTCTAGAGCATGTCACTCTGCCTTTTTCAAAGACTTGTCAGTGGGCTGTAGGTAACAAGGAAATTTAATTTTTCCTTTGCCTTTCTTTCCCACATTAATATCATTATTAGTCTCATTTGATAACAATATAAACAGAGATTCTGTCCCTTTTGTTTATTAGTGCATCTCAAGCACTTAGAAGAATATTGGTAAAATAGCAAATGGTAAATACAGATTGAACTAATGTGACAAGAATTCGACAGATTAGATGGAGAACTCACATCACAATATATTATTTGTAAATATGGGAAGAATATGCTGACATGGCTCTATAAAGAGAAAGGGTAAATGTAGACATCCCATTTCATTTCTCTAATAAGCATAATATAAAGAGTTGTGATTACCACGGCAGTCTGGATTTGTTGAAGCAAAAGGTCAAAGAGCCAAACATTAATAAGCAGAGCCAGATTTTTTGCATTGTTGTCATACCAAAAAATAATATGACCCACAGTGGGGTGGGGCTCCAGGAAACACAGAGATTCTGAGTT
Source organism: Ursus arctos (assembly GCF_023065955.2). NCBI lineage: Eukaryota > Metazoa > Chordata > Mammalia > Carnivora > Ursidae > Ursus > Ursus arctos. The sequence goes on from NW_026622952.1 coordinate 4,843,005, forward strand.
GAAGGTCCAATGAAGAGATTTAGCTGGTCATATGCAGACACCAGTTTTTTGGAAAAGAAAGAAAAATTCAAATGTCTGTGTTTGGGCAAGAAAGCTCCTGGGATGTCTAGAAAGAGGCAGAACCCCTGGTGTCATGTACCCCTAGAGAGAAAGTAATGAATTCTTGAGGTATATAAAATATATAGCTTCTCTCCCTGTAAAGTATTTTGCCAATGTTGGAAATTGTGAGAGTGGCCAAGGAGCTAAACTTAAATTCTCTGAAAACAAGAGCAAATATATATATTTTTAAACTGGTAATACAGAATCAATAAGCTCTATGTGATTTAAGCATGATAAAAGCAAAGAAAAATCACATCTGATTTGTTTAAAAGACTAATGAAAATCAAAATAAAATCTTCAAAGTATTAAGAGGAAAGAGAAAAACAAAAAATGTTACCTTCAAAGAAACAGCAATAAGACTGACAACTACCTTGTCAATAAAAATGAAGAAAGTCAGAAGACAACAGAATGACAATTTTAAAAGGCTAAAGTCATTTTAAAAACATCATCCTAGAATTTATCCCAGCAAAAAAATGTTTAAGAGTAGGGTCAGGTAAAAATTTAACAATGAATACAAACCAGTATAATTAAAAACAAGCAGAATTGCAACAGAAATAGAATTACAGAGAGATATATAAATTAACTGCATATAGAAATGGAAATGCGGGAAGAAATGAAAAGCACCAGAATGAGTAAACTTACGGTTAAATATAAAAGAATATTGACTGTACAAAAAATAACCTCTTTGGGGTTTAAAAGTATGCAGGATTATAATGGCTGAAGAAAAATGATGAAAACATAAAAGAAGGCAAGTGGAATTTAAAAATTTAATGATTTGACAACATAAGGTAACTGATAAAATAATAATGCATATTAGGTTCAATAACTCAGAGATTAACCTGTTAATCTAGATAAACTACTAAAAAATAGTAAAAGAATGTATAACAAAGAATTTATTTGATGGGAAATGGTACAATATAAAACGACAGATTCATTAAAATGAAGACAATAAAAGAAAAAAGAATATAAAATAAAAGGCACAAAAAAAATAATACAATGATCTCAAAAATTATATGGAAAATCAAAGGGTCAAGAAAAGCAAGGACATCTTAAAACTGTTAAACAAGGCTGGGCATTAAGAACGATTATAAAGTCACTGTAATTAGTACAGTATGGTATTTGTATAGATAAATAAGGTGCAAGAATAAATATATAAACTAGCAGAAGAGAGAAAAGGGTCCAGAGTCATTCAATTTATGACATTGATTACATTACAGTGCAGTGAAGATAGGTTGTGTTTTCTTCCCAACAGCTTTTGCTAAATCCATAGAATGCTAATATGAAAAAATATTTAAATCTTCACTCTTACGCTCACAAAACACATAAATATCAATTCTGGATGAATCTTAGAGCTAACTGTGAAAGTGGAAACAATAAAAACCATTAGAATGAAATAGTAGCTTTGATGGATGTCTGTATGTATACAATCATTTCTTTCAAATTACAAAAAGAAGAATAACTACAAAGTAAAAAATGATCATTTGGACTGCATTTAAAGAAAGAATTTCACACTCAATAAAAGAAAAATCCAGACTGGATAAAAATTGAAAGAAAATGGTAGGAAAAATGTAGTTTACAAATACTAAACAAAAGAAAATTAGTGTAACTATACATATATCAGATAAAATTTAAAATAATTACTAGCCACTTCATAATGTTAAAATTTTATTCACCAAAAAGGTAAAATTTTTAAAATTTTTATTTAATTTTTTATAATCTCAAAATATGGAATTCAAAATTAATCAATTTGAAAAATCACTGTGAAAGATTTTAACACATATATATTACTAAATAGAAAAATCATTTTTTAATAAGGAAGAATTCTAGGACATGATTTAAAAAGAACATTATAGTAAATAATTGCAGAATATGCTATTTTGTAGTACGTATAGAATATTTACAAAAACTGAATATACATTACATCACAAAGTTAGCCTCAACTTTAAAAGGACTGAAATCAAAGAATATTCTATGATCAAAAATTGCTAGAAATAATATCTAGAAAGTGCCACATGTATTGGTATTTAGAGATACAGTGAGATAACTCATGGGCCAAAGAAGAAATATAATATAAACTTAAAAAATTTTGCTAATGGTAAACCAGGGAAAATTCTACACATCTAAAAATGTGAGGGGCAGCTAGGCAGTATTTGGAGTAAAAAGTTGGCCTTAAATTTTTAAACTAGAAAATAAAAATGGTTGATGAGTAATCAACTTAGAATTCTTTTGAGGAAGTTATAAACAAAGATCAAAATAAACACAAAAAAATTAAAAGCAAAGTAATAACACAAAAATCATACAATGTAGAGGACACCTGGAGTAAAGGAGCATTTTTTTATGCAAGATAAAACTATAATTTTTCATAAAGGAAACATTCTCTTACTAAAATACCATCAGTGTGAAAACAGAAGGCATAAAATAGAAGTTATTTGAAAAACACATCGTGAATTAGACTTTTAGGCAAAAAGTTAAAAGAATTACTGAAAATAGGAAAGAATAGGTCAGATTAGGCATGTCTTTTTAAAAAGTATAAATGTCTTTTTTAGGTGCTTCACAAAGAAGAAAATCCAAGCAGCCAACTGACGTATTTTTAAAAGTATTCAGACTTATTTGCATTTAGAGAGATACATATTAAATCACAGTAAGACATCAGTACATAATCAACAGTTATTGAAAACTTGAACTATCTACCATTATTAATATAATATGCAATTCAGAGGGGCATATAAATTAGTCTAATGCTTTGGGAGAATTGTTTAATAATTATGACAATGCATATAATTTAACCATCCAGACTATCCTTAGTTACATGTCCTAGAAAATCTTGTGCACATGTGCCAAAGAATACATATACAAGAGTTTTCATATTTGAATATCTGTAATAACTCCATAATAGAAAAAACCAAAATGTTCAAAATAACAGAATTGTTGCATAATCATGAAATTGGATCCTATGCAGTAATAAAAATGGATAAACTGGAATTATTTTTAACAACATTGATAAATATCACAGGCATTATTTTGAGTGACTGAAATAAGCTGTAGGAGAATATGCTGTGATTCATTTAGAATTCAAAACACACAAATAGAAATATATTACTTAGGATAATTAAATAAAATCAAGGAAATGGTTATCACAATGATCAGGAAAGTAGTTACAAATAACAGGGATGGAAAATGGTAACTGTATGGCTTTTGGAGGGCAGTCAATGTGTGTTTAATGTTCAGGGGTACAGGAATGCTCACTCATAATTATTCATTTAGCTGCATAAAATATTTCATGTATTTTAATTTATATTTAATATATTGTACAACAAGAAATATTAAAACAACAATTAAATAAAGGTAATTGGTGGTGATTTTGTGAAAGAGAGAAGCCCAATCCCCTATTTCCATTTACACTCTCAACATACAGAAATGACCAATTAACTTTAACCATTTTTAAATATGGTACTACATTAAACAATAAAATGTGTTGACAAAGTATGGCCTACAGGCCAAACCCAACCCACCACTTTTTTAAATATATATAAAGTGATATTAGAATATAGCTATGCCCATTTATTTGAGTATTCCCTATGCCAGCTTTCACAATGGCAGAACTGAGTGGTTGCAAGAGAGACCATGTGGAGTTCATTCTAAAATGTTTGCGCTTTGCAAAAGGTGTACTGACGCTTGCTTTAAACAGAATGATCGAAGAAGTAAAAGCAAAGACTAGTGTTGCAGCTGAGTGAGCAGGTGACACTGCAAACTAGGACAGAATCTGGACCACAATTGTGCCTTAGGGATGGAGGGTTAAATGGCCTGTGATCTCTACCATGAGAACACACCGTGGACTTTCCAGTAGAGAGCACAGAGCTAGAAATATCCTCAGCAATTTGTAGACAGAAGGAGAAAAAAATCAATACCTGCTGTCTGTAGACAATGGGCAGAATGAAGCTACCCAATCCTGAAAATGCAGGAGCATCGCATGCAAAAACGAAAACCCTAAACTACATCTCAAGCAGTTGTGGAATGGATTACAAATGGCCCCATCATTGCTGCAACTCTGAGATGACAAAACATATAAACATTGGAACAAGCTAAATGGACCCACCAGGAATGAAGCGGAAACATCTATAAAACCACTTGCTTGATGTAGAGTTGCCACAAAAACATTCAATCTGTAAAAAAATGTAGTATGTGTGAAGCACAATAAAATGAGGTTTGCCTGTAGTATTACCCTCAATGTTCTAATCTAGATCCATTCCTGACTTTGGCAAAAACACCTTTGAGCAATGTGATAAAACTGGTGTTCTAATTTTGTGTGTTTGAAGGCCCTAGGCGATTGCCAAGTTTCTGTACAAGACACATATCGCTGCTAGCTCTGCACACAGCCAAAGCTTCATAGGCTGCTGAGAGTGCAAGTGACATCACCCTGTTTGTATATAAACTGTTGGCTAAGCCTGAAGCCAACTACCTGTCAAGACACCCTGAGTAGGGACAGTGGTCACTGAAGGCTTTGTGACTCCACCAGCAGGGATTCCCTGGCCACACTTTATTCTGTCTCCTCTTCACTACAGTATTACTCACTATATTCTCATCTGTTGCATATAAAATGAAAAAAAAATTAAAGGTTTACGTTTTACTCTGATTACAGATTTGGTCATATCTAAAAAGTTGAGTTCTATTTGTGACTACTTTATCGACATTCTGCAACAATATTTTGAATTTTTCTAAGCCAAGACTTATTTGGTAACTCTTACTTAATTTCCAAAAAGCTGGTTCTTCTTTGATTAAACATTCATAATTATGTTCTAATTTTATCATGCTTGTCATTGAGAATGTGGTTACTTTTCAAAGATTTTGTGTTCTACTATGTGATGGTTTTTGCTTAAGTGTACTTTGCTTGTATGTGTGAAAAGAAAAGCATTAATTGTAGAGTGTGTAATACTTGATTCATAAATTATATCATCAGTAGTTGTATTGTCTATTCTATACCCTGTTTTCCTAATGTAAAAAAAGACAAAGCTAAAGAAATACACTGCCGTTCAGAAGCTGTCTCTTTTATATTAGGAAAAAAGTATAGAATATATAATACAACCAGTGATGACACAGGTGACTAACAGACACATGAAATGATGCTCAACATCACTCTGCATCAGTTAAATACAAATCAAAACCACAATGAGGTATCGCTCCACACTTGTCAGAATGGCTAAAATTAACAACACAAGAAACAACAGATATTGACAATGGTGTAGAGAAAGGGGAACCCTCTCACAGCGTTGGTGGGAATGCAAACTGGTGCAAATGCTCTGGAAAATAGTATGGAGGTTCCTCAAAAAGGTAAAAATAGAGCTCCCCTATGACCCAGCAACTGCACTACTAGCTATTTACCCAAAGGATACAAAAATGGTAATTCAAAGGGATACATGCACCCCAATATTTATAGCAGCATTGCCAACTATAGCCAAATTATGGAAACAGCCCAAGGGTCCATCAACAGATGAATGGATAAAGATGTGGCATATATGAAATGGAATATTATCCAGCCATAAAAAAAGAATGAAATCTTGCCATTTGCAATGACGTGGATGGAGCTAGAGTGTATTATGCTAGGTGAAATAAGTCAGTCAGAGAAAGACAAATAGGGTATGATTTCATTCATATTGGAACTTAGGAAACAAAACAGATTAACAGGGGGAAAAAAAGAGAGAAAGGCAAACCATAAAAGTGACTTAACTATAGAGAACAAACTGAGGATTACCAGAGGGGAAGTGGGCGGGGGATGGGCAAAATAGGTGATGGGGATTAAGGAGGGCACATGTGGTGAGCACTGGGTGTTGTATGTAAGTGATGAATCACTAAATTCTACTCCTGAAACTAATATTACACTATGTGTTAACGAACTGGATTTTATTTTTTTAATTTTTTTAAATTTTATTTATTTATTTTTGTAATTTTTACTTTGCTGTATTAGTCACCATATAGTACATCCCCAGTTTTTGATGCAATGTTCCATGATTCATTACTTGCATATAACACCCAGTGCACCATGCAATATGTGCCCTCCTTAATGCCCTACACTGGCCTATAAATAAAAATTTGGAGAGAAAAAAATAATTTCACAATTTTAAAAATATATTAATGTAGATTTCTGAAATTCCTATTTTAACTGTTTAAAAAGTATCATTACAATTCTGATTTTCCTTTATTCCTTCGTATGATGTGCTTATTATTTCTAAATTCATCAGCTGGCATGGGATTAAGTTTGGCTAATGACAATTATATTCCAAGTCCTAACAACATTCTGATATAATGCGTTAAGTAATTTTCTTTTACTTATCACTATTCTTTCCATCCTAAAATTCATGATGTTCTCTTCAAATATAGCTGAATATGAGGGATTCAAAAACAAGACATATTTATGTTTTTTTTTCTAAATAGACTTTTTTTTTAAGATTTTATTTATTTATTCGACAGAGAGACAGCCAGCGAGAGAGGGAACACAAGCAGGAGGAGTGGGAGAGGAAGAAGCAGGCTCATAGCTGAGGAGCCTGATGTGGGGCTCGATCCCATAACGCCGGGATCACGCCCTGAGCTGAAGGCAGACGTTTAACCGCTGTGCCACCCAGGTGCCCCCATATTTATGTTTTGATAAAGATTTAAAAATAACAAAATTCATCTTTCATGAAATCCATGGATAACCAAATAAAAATCTGGTGCTACTGAGAAGGAGAAAGATGGGAGTATACACTACAGGTTCAACGTCTAGATATTTATTATATAGAGTTAAAGTTTTTTAAGGCATAAAATAAGAGACAAATGAATAGCCAGTAACTAGGAGAATCTAAAAATGCAAAATAATTACATTGTGGATTAATTATAAACAATAATGAGATCAAATACAGGTGATAGAATAATGTAGGTCACCTACTTTTGCATTAGGTTCACCGTGTATGTTTTTCCTTCAATCATAATGTTGTAGGACACCTGGAAGAAGAGTATATTAAAAAGGCAAAGAAAAGTAAGAAGAATGTTAGAAAGGAAAACTATCTTTTTCTATTAATGATAATTACATTCAAAGCACATGAATACAATAAAAAGAGGAAAATTTATAATTTAATGTTGATTTCAATGAAACTTGATATTTAAATATTGGCTTTCATAATAAAGATGGGTGGAAGAATATGATTTGTGTCATTTACTTGGTAATTTTCAAATATTAATAAAACTAATAACTAAAAGCTAATAAAACTTTTGAATCTGAAAAAGTGGTTTTCATCCAATAACTACATTAGCTTAATAAAGACTGACGGCCACTTCAAAACTTATGCTTAAAAGGAAAGAGTATAAATTATTCAATACAAAATTCATATAGTAGAGCAAAGATTTAACAGCACATAATGTATATTTGCACATTTTATAAAATTCATTCCAAGTTTGTATCAAAACCCATCGATCTATTTTATTAATAGTAAGATTAAGAAATGAGGTCTCACAAATGGGCAATTTAGTCTTTAGAGATCAGTTTGGGTAGTTTTGACGTCTTTACATTATTGGGCCTTCCAATCCAATAGCATGGAATATACTCCATTTATTTTTATTTATACTCCTTTAATTCCTCTCATCTTGTTTTACTGTCTTCAGAGAGGAGGTTTGCTTATCTTTGTTAGATTTATTCAGATTTTGATTTTTAAGTAGTGTAAAATTTTTTAAAGTTTCATTTTATACTTTTGTTTTGCAGAATAGAAATACAATTGATTTTCATGTTTTGAATTTGTTTCTTTTTGTTTTGTTGTGTATTGATCTTGACTCTAAAGAATTTACTAAATTGTTATGTTATTTCTAATTTTCTCTAGATTTTTTTGGATTTTATTTTATATACAATCATTTAACCTATAAATAATGTTAGCATTATTTTTTTCAATTTTTATGGCTATTTTTAATTTTTGTTGTTTTCCTTCCTTATTGCGGTGGTTAATATTCCCAGGCAAGGATAAATAGAAAAGGTAATAGTGGACATCCTTATCTTTTTCTTGATCTCAGGAGAAAAGCTTTCAATATTTCAACTTTATGCATGATGTTTTTTCAAAGGCATTTGATCTTCTCTATACGCTATGATTATTATTTTTAATGATTACATATTTTGACATATAAACATTACAACAAATTATATAAAATGCCTTGTCGCCAATATCTTTGTTAAAAAATAAAAACATTACAAGTATTTGAAAACAATTTTAAGTACTCTCTCATCCCATGATAATACCCTCTCTTACACTGCAGCTAACCAACATCCGGAGTTTTGTGTTTATCATTCCCATATTTTTATATTTATACTAATTATGGATGTTTAAGTATTTTTTTTGCATAAATTTTAGCTTTGCATAAATGTAATACTTCTACAAGTTATATATTTCATTGCCGATTACATCTCTGCTTGAAACACTATCTCATATAATAAAGCGCTATGCACGCATTTCCTATCATCATCATCATCAATACATGTAGTTTTATAATTTATTCTTTTTGATGGTAAGGTATCCCATTTCCTGAATATAGCACATTTGATTCATCTATGCTGTCAATGGATGTTTAGTTTTGTTTCACTATTTTAAGCAATGCCCCAATAAATAATCTTAGACATTTCCCTTTCTGCATATTTGTTAGATATGTTAAACTAAACCTATGAGTGAACGAACTTCTTTTACTAAAAAGTACTTTGCAACTTCACTTCAAGTTTATTTATTTATTTATTTATTTATTTATTTATTTATTTACTTTTTAAGATTTTATTTATTTATTCGACAGGATAGAGACAGCCAGCGAGAGAGGGAACACAAGCAGGGGGAGTGGGAGAGGAAGAAGCAGGTTCCCAGCGGAGGAGCCTGATGTGGGGCTCGATCCCATAACGCCGGGATCAGGCCCTGAGCCGAAGGCAGACGCTTAACCGCTGTGCCACCCAGGCGCCCCTCACTTCAAGTTTAAAATTAATCTGTGGCTTTGTTGTACCAAGGTAGACATTCACAAAAAGTAAATAATATTATCCTTTTATCCATCTCCTCTAATTGCATTTTGTTTTGTTAGATTTAACTTTTGCCATTGATGATGTGAAATAGTAACCTATTGTGTTTGCTTGGCACTTCCCTATAAATATCCTGATTTGTATATATGTTTGATAATTATTATCCTTTCAAGTTTAACCGTTGTCATTCATAACTTTGTACATTTCTATTTTTTTTTTTTATCTTATTGACTTGTATGAATTCTTGATATATTCGGGCTACCTTTTGTGTTTTACATGGTTTGCAAATATCTTCTGTGAGCCTGGAATATTTTTCACTTTGATTATGGTAGCTATTTATTTTTATCTTTAAATCTAGATATTTCTAAATCCTTCGCTTAAGAATTTGTGCTCCTTTTTCTATTTGGTATAATTCTTCCCTATTATAAGGTCTGAGAAATAATCTTCTATCTTGTCTTCCAGATTTTTAGTATTTTACTCTCAGATGTATACATTTAAATGATCTTGAATCAATTTTGGTGTCTCAAGTAACATTAATATATACTTTATCATTATTCCCTATCATTAATCAACTGTGCCTTCACCATTTATTAACCAGTACATTCTTTATCCAATGATTTCATTGCCACCACTGAATTGAAAAAATTCATATGTGCATTGGTCTTTGGGAGGCTTCTACTCTGTTCTATTAATTTGTCTTTTAAAATACCACATTATATTAATTACTAAAACTTTAAAATAGGTTTTGAAATGAAATAAGTGAATCACTGTTTTGTTCTTCAAAGTTAACAATTTTTTATGTTTTACCATTCCATATATATTTTAGAATCAATCTGCTAATTTCCATGAAATTTCTTATTGGAACAGCAGTCAATCTATAGATTTGGTGAAAACTGACCTAAGAAAATACTGAGTATTCTTGACTGCTAACATGATCTAGTTTTTATTTTTCCACTTTATTAGTGGTTGTAGTATGTTGTTTCTTTTTAAGATTTATGTATGTATGTATGTACTTATTTATTTATTTTAGAAAGAGACAGGGAGAGCACAAGCAGGAGGGGCCAGAGAGAGAGGGAAAGAGAATCTAATGTCTTTCAACAAAGATTGACTATATCCTAAAAAGTTTTTACCTTTTAAATAATACTATTAAGTAACTCATATTTTTGGCCTAAGTGTGTGTGTGTGTGTGTGTGTGTTGTACATATATGTGTGTGTATATATACATATAGACATATGTGTACAATACACACACTTTATCAAAGACATGCTATTAGCAATAATTATTAAATATACGTGTACATATATATATGTGTGTGTTTTCCCTTATTTTTTGTTCTACATTTCTACTTAATTTTAATATTTGGGCCTTCTTCTTTATTCTTATTTTATTCCTATTTTATAATATCCACTAGAATGTCTGGAATTCTGATTTTGCTAGGTCAAGGTGTTGTTAATACTGATTTTTATTTATTCTGCGTTGTCATACTTGCAACTGAAGATTCTCTTTTTTCTATAATTTGTCAGTTTTTATATGTTTAATATAGCCTCTTCCCCAGGTTTTCCCCTCCTTTTTCAGGAATTTCAGTTATTATATACTTAAGCATCTAATTCTATCTTCTTTCTCCCATAGTCATTTATATGTTGCATCTATCTCTTTAGCTGTGGTCTACTGTTAATTCTTGATTTTTTCCCCACTTTCATTATACTTTTCACATGTAGACATGCCGATCAGTATTTTTTAGAACTTCTAGTTGAATATTCTCTTCTTATAATCTATATCGTTTATTTATTAATTATAACAGTTGTAAACATACACTATGTTATATTATGTTTACAGCATTTGTTAAACCAATAAGTACCACATAGCCTCACTGGTTCAAAAAATACTATGTATTCAGCACTATTCTCAACATGGGGGATAGAGACATTAACAAAGTAGTCAAACTTTTTCCCTCATGAATTTGACAGTTGAGGACAGGTGATTTTTTTGTACTTCTCTTATGAGAATTACTACCATAGAAGGTGGTGATGCCTGGTTGAAGATATTTCCTTCAAAGTAGATTCTGTATATATTTTCAAATATGAGTAAGCAATTCCATATTCATTTTGCATTAAAAACAAAAACTCTTTCAAAATACTGTTAAATACCTCACTTTTGTTCTATTTAAATTATTTTAAGTTTTCATAAATATGCATTCCTTTTAAAATGATATATTGAAATTTTTAAGCTTGTAAATTAGGGTGACAAGTGGGTAGTTGCTAAGGAAATATTTGCACTCAAATTACCACATTTACTACCCAACCAAAAAGAAAATTAAGGTGTGATGTTTGAAAAAACACATTTCATATCTTGGAAATTATTCTAGAAATTAGTAAAAAAACATTTTTCTTTCAAATTCAAAGAAAAGAAAACCTAATACCCTGGACCAAGATGAACTAAGATGGCATGAAAAAAAATCTTAATGATTAACATATTTGCAATCAAAATTACTCATATAAAACTTCATTAAATGAAATGATCATTATACAGTATAAGGAAGCCATAGGCTTACTTAACAAAGACAAAAAAACCCTCCAAAGATAGCCTAGTAAGCGAGTAAGAAGAGAGTCTCTAGATGAATCAGGTCAATGATTATTCAAAGACACTCAAGAGGAAAACAGATTTAAAGCATGGGATTTGGGACTTTGACAATAAGCATCACTGCACCGTATTTCTATGAAGCACGGTTTATCTTGGTTCGTTGCCAAAAGGGCTTTTCCACTTAAGGAAAACTGGACATAAATATAAAATCCACCAAGTTTGCATGGATGAAAAGTCCAAGTTTACTTATTAAAAAAATCCCCATTATTTTAGAATGTGAAAAATGTTAGTGCTGAATTACATGTGATTCAACTCCTCCACTTAATATTGACCGTATTTTCTCTGGTATTGTAATTTGCACACGTAGTCTTTCAGAATCTGCAAGGTACAAATGTTTTATTAGAGTAACACCATCACCTCATAGCTTCCTCCATTATTTCCTCATCTAAATCTGTAATCTTTCAAACGCCACCTTTTTTAAAACTGTCTTTTCAAATACACTCCATTTCCACCTCTTTCTAGAATTACAAGACTTTAAAGAGAAATTCAGTACAAATAAAGTCAGGTCTTTTGGTTTTTCCAACTACAGACTCCACAGGTCGAAAACGCAGAGCAATATACAAAACTCTAACCTTGAGGTATTCACTCAACCATGGCATCTCTCATCTTTCATACCGCACCAAGACGAGGGGGAAAGTCCCCTCACATCCAGTGTGGATTTTGGTTGGGGAAGGTGATGCAGTTGTGGTCTCTGGCTTACAGAGTCGGAGCCCCTACAAGAAAGCCCTTTCCCAGGGATACCTGACCTCTCAGAAGAAAACGGAGACGAGACATGACATTCCCAAAAGGTCAGAGGAAAGGTTTTTATACTTACTCCTGTCTGTCTGGACCCCGACGAGCCCAATGAGAAGAAGTAGTAAGCACAACATGGCTTCACGTCCTAGATGCCAGCCCGAATAACGGCAGTTGGCTTGCCGACAGGGCAGTTGGGAGCGCGAGGAGACCCCTCCTGGCCACGCACCTGGCAAGAGGCAGTTGGTTGTGAGAGCAGAGGTGGCTCGAGAGGGTGGATGCTGTGCACTGTTGAACGTAGGCTATCTTGGCCCCTAAGTCTGTGCAGACTTCGAGAATCAGTTTGACGCCACTTTGAGGCTAAAAAAAGCAGAATCACTTCCAAAACGCAGGGCTGAAGAAACAATGAACAGGAAGATTCATTCACACTTCTTACAGCACTTTTCATTGAAGATATCTATATATCTATATAGATACATTCTATAAACCATAGGCTAACAGTTCAATTAATATTCAAGTGAACAACCCAGTGTAATTAACACCTAGATTCAGATCAAGAAATAAAACATAGAACCACCAAACCCCCCAGAATGCCCCATGACAGTCATTACCGCCACCATCATAGATTAGTTTTGTCTGTTTTTGAACTTTATATAAATGGAACAAATCACCATGTACTCTTTTACATGTCAGTTTTTTTAATGTAATGATTACGAGACCCATCCATCCATCCATCCATCCATCCATCCATCCATACTGTGAATAATGGATTTTTTCTTATTCTATGTTTTTTTCTATTTTATTGATTTTTGCTTTTGTGCTCCTTTTTCTACTTTGGGTGTAATTTTTCTACTTTTTCTGGCTTCTAAGAATGGAAGGTTATCTTGCTCATTTTAAACCATTCTTTTTATTATATATATTTAAAACTATAAATGTTCCTCTATCATCACTTTAAATTTATCACCCAATTATTATACTCAATATATTATATGTTGATATGCTTTATTTCCATTAATATTCATTTCAAAATATTTTCTAATTCACATCATGGTTTCCTCTTTGCCTCAATGTGCTATTTAAATTCCGTAAGTTTGAGGATTTTCCACTTACAGTTTTCTTATTAATATCTAATTTAATTGTGGTCACAAATCATACTCTGAATCATTTTTAGCCATTTTAATTCACTGAGATAAGATTCATTGTCCATTAGATGGTTCATTATGGATAGATGGCTCCATGTAAACTTCAAAAGAGTATGGATTATTCACTTGTGAGCTATATTATTCTATAAATGTCAATTAGGTCAAGTTAGATGATAAGAGTTTCCAATACTTCACAGCTTTGCTCATTCTTTTGCTTGCTTGTTTTTTTAGTGTACTCAACTAAGATAGTAGATATTTCGATTACTCTTTTGTGTTCTATTTTTTTATTCTTATATTTTCAAGACATGTTATTTTATACATGCCCATTTATGGATGTTTTGTCTTCTTGATGAATAGCCTTTAATTTTGAATATTACTCGTAACCTATTGTAATACTCCTAGTCATTTTCTATTTTGTCCCACACTTCCATACTCAGATTTTATTTTTTTCATGATTAGAATTTGTATGGAATATTTTTAAAAATTCTTTTCCTTTATAAGTGTGTCCTTATATTTGCAGCGACGGGTAAACAGCACTGTGAATATACAAATAGCAATATCCAGACCAGGAGAAACTACAAGAAACTACAATTCAAACACTTGGGGCTTTTAACAAATAAATTATAAGGGGATAAAGTGAAAGGGATTGAGAGGTCCAAATTTCCAATTATTAAATTTTTTGAAAAAGTTAGAAGGGAAAGAGAGGATGGAGGGGAAACCTGCAAATTAAAAGAGACTTAATGTATTATGAATTGTTGAAAATGCAAAGGACGAGATTAAATCATAATGCCCAGGGATGCTTTTTGGCCAAAAGAACTATAGAGACATACAGATATAATTCTTATGAAATCAGTTGGAAGTCATTTTGGTGGGGGAGGCAGGTGTGACTGAGGGGAGCACAGGAAGGAGCTGCTGGGTGACAGGGATAGTTCTATTTTTTCATCTGGATGGTGGTTACAGGAATGGCATCTCATAAAATGCATTCATATGTTGGTTTTCTGTTTCTATGGGTTTTTTTACATTAAAAGTAATTTCAAAATATTTTTAAAAGTGTATCCTTATTTTTAAAGTGTGTATGTATATTTGTAAATAGCATATAATTTTCTTTTAACTCTAGATTGACAATATTTAGCTTTAATTAAAGCAATATGTCTATTCCATTTACTGTTCCTACAGGTTTATTAAGTTTACTACTTTCATCGTGCTAGAGGTTTTCTATTTTTTCCTGTTTTTTGTCTTTTCTTTCTTTCTTTTTTTTTTTTTTTAAGATTTATTTATTTTAGAGAGAGAGAGAGCCAGGGGAAGGGCAAAGGGAGAGGGAATGAGAATTCAAACAGACCCCCTTCTGAGTGCAGAGCCCAATGCAGGGCTTGATCCCATGACCCTGAGATCATGACCTGAGATGTAATCAAGAGTCAGATGCTTAAGTGACTGAGCCACCCAGATGCCCTTTGTCTTTTTACTTGTTTACCCTTTTGAAAAATTGTTGTGAAGAGCACTTGATATTGTATGGAAGTGTCTAATCATTATATTGCACACCTGAAACTAATATTACACTGTAGGTTAACTAACTGGAATTTAAGAACTAAAAAATAAATAAATAAATAAATAAATAAATAAATAAATAAATAAAATAACTATTACCTCCCTCTGGTAACCATCACTTTCTTCTCTATAGTTTAGAGTCTGTTTCTTGGTTAGTTTCTCTCTTTTTTTTCCCCCTTTGCTCCTTTGTTTTGTTTCTTCAATTCCACATATGAGTGAAATCATAAAGCATTTGTGTTTCTCTGACTGACTTATTTATATTAGCATAATACATTCTAGCTCCATCCACATCATTGCAAATGGCAAGATTTTATTATTCTTTATGGCTGAGTAATATTCTATTGGGTATATGTACTACCTCTTCTTGGTCCATTTATCAGTCAGCAGACACTTGGGTTACTTCCATGATTTGGCTATTGTACATTATGCAGCTATAAATACAGAGGGTGCCTGCCCTTTGAATTAGTATTTTCATATGTTTTGGATAAATAGCTAGGAATACAAATGCTGAGTCATTGGGTTGTTTCTATTTTTAACTTTTTGAGGAAATTCCATACTGTTTTTCCCAGTGGCTGTACCAGTTTGCATTCCCACCAACAGGGCACCAGGTTCCCCTTTCTCCACATCCTCACCAACACCTGTTATTTCTTGTGTTGTTGATTTTAGCTATTGTCACAGGTGTGAGCACTTTTGATTTGTATTTCCCTGATGATGAGTGATATGGAGCATCTTTTCATGTGTCTGCTGGCCATCTGTATGTCTTGTATGGAAGAATGGTATTCATGTCTTCTCCCCTTTTTTTGATTGGATTCCTCATTTTTGGGGTGTGGAGAGGTATGAACTCTTTACAGATTTTGGATACTGACCTTTTATCAGATATGTAATTTGCAAATATCTTCTCCCATTTCATAGGTTGCCTTTTACTTTTGTTGTTTGTTTCCTTTGCTGTGCAGAAGCATTGTATTCTGATGAAGTCCCAATAGTTTATTTTTGCTTCTGTTTCCCTTGCCTCAGGCAACATAACTACAAAGAACTTGCTATGGCTGCGTTCAGAGGTTACTGTCTGTTACTGTTCTCCTCTAGGATTTTTATGGTTTCAGGTCTCACACGTAGGTCTCTCATCCTTTTTGAGTTTATTTTTGTATATGATGTAAGAAAGTGGTTCAGTTTCATTCTTTTGCATGTTGCTGTCCAGCTTTCCCAACACCATTTGATGAAAAGAGTGTCTTTTTCCCATTGGATATGCTATCCTGCTTTCTCAAATATTAATTGCCATATAATTGTGGGTTCATTTCTGGGTTTTCTGTTCTGTTCCATTGTTCAGTGTGTCTGTTTTTGTGCCAGCACCGTAATGTTCTGATTCCTATAGCTTTGTAATATTACTTGAATTCTAGAATTATGATGCCAACAGCTTTGCTTTTCTTTTTCAAGATTGCTTTGGCCGTTTGGGGTCTTTCGTGATTCCATACAAATTTTAGAATTGTTTGTTCTATGTCTGTGAAAAATGCTGTTGGTGTTTTGATAGGGATTGCATTGAATATGTAGATTGCTTTGGGTCGTATAGACATTTTAACAATATTTGTTTTTTTCAATTCATGAACATGGAATATCTTTCCATTTCTTTGTGTCATCTTCTGTTTCTTTCATCAGTATCTTATAGTTTTCAGAGTACAGGTCTTTCACATCTTTGGTTAGGTTTATTCCTAGGTGTCTTATAGTTTTGGTGCAATTGTAGATGGGCTTGATTCCTTAATTTCTCTTTCTCCTGCTTCCTTATTGGTGTACAAGAATGCAGTAGATTTCCGTACATTGATATTGTATTCTGCGACTTCACTGAATTCATTTATCAGTTCTAGCAGTTTTTTGGTGGGCTGTTTTGGGTTTTCTATATAGAGTATCATATCATCTGCAAATATGGAAGTTTGACTTCTTCCTTGCCATTTTGGATGGCTTTTATGTCTTTTGATCTGGGATTGCTGAGGCCAGAACTTCCCATACTACGTTAAATTATAGTGGTGAGAGTGGATATCCTTGTCTTATTCCTGATCATAGAGGAGAAGTTCTCAGATTTTCCCCACTGAGGATGATACTAGCTGTGGGCTTTTCATAAATGGCCTTGATTATGCTGAGGTATATCCCCTCTAAACCTACTTCGTTGAGGGTTTTTATCAGGAATTGATGTTGTGCTTTGTCAGATGCTTTCTCTGCATTTATTGAAATCATAATATGATTCTTAGCCTTTCTTTTATTAATGTGGTGTATCATGTTGATTGATTTGCAAATACTGAACCACCCTTGTAACCTGGCAATAAATCCCACTTGATTCTGGTGAATAATTTTTTTAATGTATTGTTGGATTCAATTTGCTAGTAATTCATGGAGAATCTTTGCACCCATATTCTTCAGCAATATTGGTATGTAGTTCTCCTTTTTAATGGTGTCTTTATGTGATTTGGGCATCAGGGTGGTCTCATAGAATGAATTTAGAATTTTTCCTTCATTTTCTATTTTTCTAGGATAGTTTCAGAAGAATAGCTATTAACTCTCTTTTCAATGTTTGGTAGAATTGCCTGTGAAGCCATCTAGACCTGGACTTTTGTTTGTTGAGATTTTTGATTACTGATTCAATTTCTTTGCTGGTTATTGGTACGTTTAAGTTTTCTACTTCCTGTTTCTATTTTGGTAGTTAATATTTTTCTAGGAATTTATCTGTTTCTTTCAGGTTGTCCAATTTGTTGGCATATAGTTTTTCATAATATTCCCTTATAATTGTTTGTATTTCTATATGGCTTTGGTTGTTATTTTTCCTCTCCCATTTGTAATTATATTTATTTGGTTGCTTTCTCTTTTGTTTTTGATAAACCTGGCTAGAGGTTTATCAATTTTTTTCAAAGAACCAGCTCCTGGCTTCATTGATCTGTTCTATGGTTTTTGCAGTTTCTATATCATTTATTCCTGCTCTAATCTTTACTATTTTCTTCCTTCTGCTGGATATAGGCCTCATTTGTTGTTCTTTTTCTAGCTCCTTTAGGTGTAAGGGTAGTTTGTTTATTTGAGGTTTTTCTTGCTTCTTAGGGCAGGCCAATATTGTTCTATATTTCCCATTCACGACATCCCAAAGGTTTTAGACTATTGCATTTTCATTTTCATTTGTTTCTGTGTATTTTTAAAAATTTCTTCTTTGATTTCCTCATTGACTCATTCATCGTTTAGTAGCATGTTTAACTTCTATTTATTTGTGGTATTTTTAAGTTTTTTCTTGTGCTTGACTTTTAGCTTCATGGTGTTGTGTTCAGAAAAGGTGTGGTCTGATTTCAATCTTTTTTATATTGGTTGAGGCCTGACTTGTGACCTAGTATGTGATCTGTCCTAGAATTATTCCATGTACACTTATAAAGAATGTGTATTCTGCTGTTTTAGGATGGAATGTTCTGAATATATCTGTTAAGTCTATCTGTTTCAGTGTGTCATTTAAAGACATTGTTTTTTGTTTGTTTGTTTTCTGTTTAGATTAACTGTCCATTGATATAAGTAGGGTGTTAAAGTCCCCTACTATTTTGTATTATTATCAATGAGTTATGTTTGTTAGTAATTGTTGGGTGCATAAATATTTACAATTATTATATCTTCTTGTTGCATTGTCCCCTTTATTATGATATAGTACCCTTCTTTATCTTGTGTTACAGTCTTTGTTCTAAAGTCTAATTTTTCTGATACAGGTAATGATACTCAGGCTTTATTTTGACATCCATGTGCCAGTTCAATGTTTCTCCATTCTCTCACTTTCAATCTGCATGTGTCTTTAGTTTTGAAGTGAGTGTCTTGTAGAATGTTTTCCTATTTAGCACTTTTTAAAAAGATTTATTTATTTATTTATTTATTTATTTATTTATTTATTTATGAGAAAGGGAGAACACAAGCTGTGGGAGAGGCAGAGGGAGAGGGAGAAGCAAGCTCCCTCCTCAGCAGGGAACTTGACATGGGGCTCTATCCAAGGACCCAAGATCTCGACCTGACCCGAACGCTGATGCTTAACTGACTGAGCCACCCAGGTGCCCCCCATTTAGCACTTTGAATATACCATGTCACTCCCTTCTAGCTTGCTAAATTTTGGTAGAGAAATATGTATCTTGCCGAATGTTTTCCTTAGTAAGTTAAAGACATCTTTGTCTTGCTGCTTCTAAGAGCTTTTCTTTATTACTATAATTTGTTAATTATATTATGTCTTGATGTTGGCCTGCTTTTGTTGATTTTGATAGGAGTTCTCTGTGCCTCCTGGATCTAGATATCTGTTTCTTTCCACCAGATTAAGGAAGTTTTCTGCTATTATTTCTTCAAGTAAATTTTCTACTCTACTTTCTCTCTCTTCTTCTGGGGTTCCTATAATATGAATGTTACTGTGTTTGATGGAGTCACTGCATTCCTTAAGTCTACTTTCGTGTTTCATAATTCTTCTCTTTTGTTCACTTGCATTATTTTCCATCACTTTGTTTTCCAGGTCACCAATCATTCATGTGTTTGTTGCATCTAGGCTGCTTCCAATCTCATTTATTTCACACCTCGTCTCTGATTGACTTTTTTCTTTTTTTTTTTCTGTGTTAAGGGTCTCACTAATGTCTTCTATTCTTTTCTCAAGCCCAGTGAGTATCCTTATGATTGTTGCTTTAAATCTCTATCATTCATGCTACTTACCTCTGTTTTGCTTAGATCTCTGGCATTGGCCTTATCTTATTGTTGTTGTTGTTTTTGTTGTTCTTGCTTTTCTGTTTGGGATAAATTCCTCCATCTTTGCATTTTTCTAAGTCTCTGCCTTCTTCTCTGTGTTAGCTACTCAGTTATGTCTCCTGCTCCTGAAAGTAATGACCTTATGTAAAAAGGTCATGTAGTACCCACAACCTGGCACTTCAGGCAGTGTTTCAGGTGTGTGCTGCATTAACTCTGCTGTTGTATTTTGGATGCTCTATCCTAGAGAGGCTCTCCTTGCCTGCTGTGGGCAGTATTTGGTGCCTGGCCTGAATGTGGTGAATTTTTGTTTGTTTGTTTGTCTGTTTGTTTTATTTACTTTTTTAAAAATTATGTTATGTTAGTCACCATACAGTACATCATTAGTTTTGATGTAGTGTTGCATGAATCATTGTTAAGATATAACACCCAGTGCTCCATTCAATACGTGTCCTCCTTAATACCCACCACCAGGCTAAACCATCCCCCTTCCCCCCTCCCCCCTGAAACCCTCAGTTTGTTTCCTGAGTCCATAATCTCTCATGGTTCATGTCCCCCTCTGATTTCCTCCCCTTCATTTTTCCCTTCCTTTTCCTAATGTCCTCCATGCTATTCCATATGTTCCACATGTGAGTGAAACCATATGATAATTATCTTCCTCTGTTTGACTTATTTCACTTAGCATAATCTCCTCCAGTTCCATTCATGTCAATGGAAATGGTGGGTATTCATCCTTTCTGATGCCTGAGTAATATTCTATTGTGTATATGGACCATATCTTCTTTATCCATCCATCTGCTGAAGGGCATCTCAGTTCTTCCCACAGATTGGCTATTGTGGACATTGCTGCTATGCTACTGGGGTACCTGTGCCCCTTCTTTTCACTACATCTATATTTTGGGGGTAAATATTAGTGCAACTGCTGGGCCATAGGGTAGCTCTATTGTTAACATCTTGAGGAACCTTCATACCGTTTTCCAGAGTGGCTGTACCAGCTTGCATTCCCACCAACAGTGTAAGAGGGTTCCCCTTTCTCCACGTCCTCGCCAACACTTGCTGTTTCCTGTCTTGTTAATTTTTGCCATTCTAACTGGTTGTATGTGGTATCTCACTGTGATTTTGATTTGTATTTCCCTTATGACTAGTGATGTTGAGAATTTTTCATGTGTCTGTTAGCCATTTGTATGTCTTTTTTTGAGAAGTGTCTATTCATGTCTTCTGCCCATTTTTTGACTGGGTTATTAGTTTTTAGAGTATTGAGTTTGAGAGTTTCTTCATAGATCTTGGATACCAGCCCTTTATCTGTAATGTCATTTGTATATATCTTCTCCTATTTCATGGGCTGCCTCTTAGTTCTGTTGACTGTTTCCTTTGTTGTGTAGAAGGTTTTTATCTTGATGAAGTCCCAAAAGTTCCTTTTTGCTTTTGTTTCACTTGCATTGGAGAGATGTCTTGAAAGAAATTACTGTGACTGATGTCGAAGAGGTTACTGCCTATGTTCTTCTCTAGGATTGAATGTGGTGAGTTTTAACTAGATGTGCTCTCATCTGCTTGTGAAATGAGACCTGACACCACCTCCACCAAAACTGAAGTTCAGCAGAGCTCCTTGTTTGGGAGACATGGGCAAGGCATTGGTTTGTGTAGCTCTTCTGGTGGGGGGAGCGTCCTGCCACCCTGGGACTGAGGCAAGCTTGACTGAGAAGGGCAGTCCCACCAGAGTGCAGGGGTGTGGGGCTTGGTGTAGCAAGTTAAGCAGCCTGTGTTGGCACTGTGTTGCTTCCCAGTTTATGCTGAGGGGCATTGGAGTGGAGATATGTTTCCAACCAGCTCCATTGTCCCCAGAGAGGCATCTCTGTAAATGCTGTCTTTCAGGGAAGCACTCCAAGAAGAATGAATAGTCTCCCCACTGTGTATCCCAGGCATTCTTCAAATCCCTGTTTCCATGCTCTCTGCCCCCAGGTTGTTTGCCTGCCTTCTTTCCAGGAGCAGGAAAGTGAACACTAGGCTCTATCCCAGCCATGCTCACTGACCTTTAAAACTCCAGGTTTTAATCCCTGCTGCTATAAGAACTCACAAAATTCAGCCCCTCTCATATTGCAAGCCAATGGCTTCTCCTTGTATGTTCCCCTGTGTGCTCCTCTCTCTCTCTCTCTCTCACCCATCTCTGCGACCATGGCTCCCCCTATTCCATAGCACCCATGACCCATTTCTCCCCTAAATGATGTCTTTGTACTTCCTACTTTCTTCTGTGTGGCCCCTTCTCTCCCTTAGTTGTGAAATGTGTTCTTTCAGTCTTCAGGTCAATTTCTGGGGTATTTAGGAAGATTTGATAGTTATATGATTGTATTCCTGGAAGAGACAAACCAAGGGTCCTCCTACTCCACTGCCATCTTCCTCCTCCAGACCGCAGGTTTTGTTTTTTGTTTTTTTTTTTTTTCAACATAAAACCAGCTAGGATCTCAGTAGGAAGACACTCCTGAGAGAATTTAAAAGATTGGGATCCAATACGTTATAACCAAGACTTCAGAAAGCAATTAATCAATTACCAAAAGGACAATACCCTCAGGAAAACAGATTCTGGATAACATTAGGAAGCTTAAACAAAAAGAGGGATCTCAAATCCAAGAAGATACTTTCCAAACCAAACGAAGACGACTACTCACAGAAACGGAGAGCACAAATGAGCTCAAATGTGTACATTAACTCCTCCGAGGTTCAGCTTATTTGCATTCCACTTCTAACACCCTGAAATGTCTTTTGAAAAGAGAAAGTTAACCAATTCAGCTGCATCCCATTGAAGTGGTGGTGGCTTCTTATTGGCTGAAGGCAAGGACAGCCTGGTCTTGCCAGACAAAGAAATATTCCTTCTTTTTGCTGGATAGTGCAAGGTGTGTTGAATGGTACATGCATGAAAGCCGTGACTCCAGGCCTCCTTCACACCAATTCACTTAGGTTTCCTTATCACAAAATTGATCTAGAAATCCAAAGCCATTCCCAATAAAAATCCCATCAAGCTTCTGAGTGTGTATATGTGTGCATGTGTTAGAATTTAACAAGGTAATTATAAAAGTTTTATGGACCTAAAAAGACTAAGAAACCAAAACAATTTTTAAAGAAGAAAAAGATATATAAGCATACTTCATTTTATTGCACTTTGTTTTATTGCACTTGGCAGCTACTGCATTTTTTACAAATTGAAAGTGGGGCAACCCTCATGAGCAATTCTATAGACGTGATTTTTCCAACACCATTTGCTCACTTCGTTTCTCTGTCACATTTTGGTAATTCTCAAAGGGTTTCAAACTTTCTCATTATTATATTTGTTGTGGTATGCATTATGTAATCCGTACACATACAGATAGGTACATTGCTTTTCTGGACATAATGCTATTGCTCTCTTAATAGACTACAGTATAGGGTAAACATAATTTTTATATGCACTGAAAAACCAAAAAAATTATCAACTTACTTTATTGCAATACTTGCTATATTACAGTGGCCTGGAACCAAATCTGAAATACCTCTACTAAGCTGCAGTAATTCGTGTCTTAATGGCTTCAAAGAGACACAGATTAGTGGAACAGAATACAGATTACAGAAACAGATTATCTTTTTCATCTCTCTGTCCCTCTCACAATATCTTTGTATGCATAGAAATATATATTTATATATACATGTATATACATATATATATATATATATATATATATATATATATATATGTTTATATGTATAAATACACACACAGACACATATTGGTTTCTTTGTAACAAAGGTAACAAGATAGTTCCATGAGAAAAGCACGGTCAGGTCAACAAGTGCCTCTAGGAAAACTACATGTTCCTATGAGGACAGGAACCCCAAACCCTTCATCATGCCACATGTAAATACTAAGCTGAAATGGATCATTGGGCCAAACATAATTAATAAGAGTAGAAAACTTCCATAAGAAGATATAGGGGAAAAAAGAAAATTTAAGGAAAGTCTTCATGAGCATATATACTGAAATTTTTTGAGATGGGTGCAAAAGTCACTAACAAGAAAAGAAAAAAAGAAAAGATAAATTGGACTTCATTGAAATTAACAACATCTGATTTTTGAAAGATAATGCCAAGTGAAATAAGTCAAGTGGAGAAAGGCAATTATCATATGGTTTCTCTCATCTATGGAACATAAGAACTAGGAAGATCAGTAGGAGAAGAAAGGGATAAAGAAAGGGGGTAATCAGAGGAATGAAGTGTGAGAGACTATAGACTCTGAGAAACAAACTGAGGGCTTCAGAGGGGAGGGGGGTAGGGAAATGGATAGGCTGGTGATGGGTAGTAAGGAGGGCACCTTTTGCATGGTGCACTGGGTGTTATACGCAACTAATGAATCATGGAACTTTACATCAAAAACCAGGGATGTACTGTATGGTGACTAACATAATAAAAAAATATTATTATAAAGAAAAATGAAAGGCACTGTTAGGAAAGTAAAAAGTCAAATCACAGGCTGGAAAGGAAATAGAAAATATGTATATATGATAAAAGATCTGCATCAGTAATTAAAAAATAGGCAAACTGTATTAGCAGACAGTTTCCAAAAGTAGATAAGCAAATGACA